>NC_079440.1:8611485-8661485 GCF_903798145.1 Danio aesculapii
CTTCTCTGGGCCACATTAGGCTCAAAGCCACATTAGCCAGAGCTTACTGTGCCAAATATTTGCCAACAGTGGCCCACATTTGTTTTTAGGATAACTGGGCCACATTTGCCATATCTTCTCTGGGCCACAATAGGCTCAAATCCACATTAGCCAGAGCTTACTGTGCCGAATATTCGCCAAAAGTGGCCCACATATGTTTTAAGATAACAAGGCCACAATTTCCATATATTCTCTTGGCCACAATAGGCTCAAATCCACATTAGCCAGAGCTAACTGTGCCGAATATTCGCCAAAAGTGGCCCACATATGTTTTAAGATAACAAGGCCACATTTCCCATATCCTCTCTGGGCCACTATAGGCTCAAATCCAGATTAGCCAGAGCTTACTGTGCCGAATATTCGCCAAAAGTGGCCCACATATGTTTTAAGATAACAAGGCCACATTTCCCATATCCTCTCTGGGCCACTATAGGCTCAAATCCAGATTAGCCAGAGCTTACTGTGCCAAATATTCGCCAAAAGTGGCTCACATGTGTTTTGAGATAACTGGGCCACTTTTTCCATATTTTCTCTTGGCCACTTTAGGCTCACAGCTGCATTAGCCACAGCTTACTGTGCCGAATATTCGCCAAAAGTGGCCCACATATGTTTTAAGATAACAAGGGCACATTTTCCATATTTTCTCTGGGCCACTTTAGGCACACAGCCGCATTAGACAAAGCTTACTGTGCCGAATATTTGCCCAAAGTGGCCCACACATGTCCTAAGATAACTGGGGCACATTTGCACCTACACATGTAAGCCAGTTTGAGTTTAGACCAAGATTACCCTTAAAATGACTATGCCACATTTTTGCCAACGGTGGCTCACATTTTCCAAATGGGCCACGTTAGGCTCACATCACATTCGTATGCTATCTGGGACAGCTTTTATTTGTATTTTTAAGCCCACAATGTCTTAAAAGAGAGTGAGAATAAGAGAAAGTGGCTCAGTGCTAGCCGAGCATGTGTTCTTTAGGTTAACGGAGGGGTCAAGTTGAAAACTGCCGGAGGGGGGAAGGGCTGTCCTCTTACCCTGATGGTGGCTGTCCATTTCCAGATCAACTTGGCTGAGCTCCAGGTCTTTTAAATCTGACTAGACGTCAAGCGCGCACACACACATATGCAGCCCTCATACCTGCCGCCAGTATATCAAATGCCACTAGGTTTGTTGTTGTTTTTTTGGCCGAAGGCAAAGAGAGGCGCTGACTTCTTGACTGGTTTAAACCGGTTGGCTTGCGTGCCTCTGTTGAAGACAATTTATAAAACACATGCATACACACACATACCTGAATGAACCTTTTTTAAATGTGCGATACAAAGACTAGCTGGACAGTTGAGAGATATACATTGTGATGTAAATATGATGGGTGTCATAATAATGAATTATGGTTATAAAGATAAATGCAACACAGACGAGCTCAATTGGAGTGTGAAAATCGCACATGTGTGAAAATATCTGTTTGGCATAGAGATGGATAAATATGTTCCTTCACTTGTCTATCAGTTGACCCGCACATTTGCATATGTATTTATGCAGATTTTTGAGGGGGCTCTCACACACAGCAGGGGTCTCGGAGTGTCACGGTTTCTCACTGTGAATTTGTGCGTCTTTGTGCTTGATTCTGCTGGGTATGTCTATGTGTGTGTGTGTGTGTGTGCAAGCGTGATAGAGAGTATGTTGCTCTGTTTTTTCGATCTATCTGTTTTCTCCATCTTTCTCTTGACGTCTCTTTTTCACATTCTTCATTATGTCTATGTATGTGTATGGTATGTGTGCCATACCGCGTCTCCGGCCCCACAAAGTGGGCCACAACTTCCAGATGGTGCTCTGTAGCTTTGTTTGGTAAGTGAATACTTGAGCCGTATACGGGCTATCAATATCGCCTCTGAATGTAGAAAGCGCTGCCTATACATTCACCGCCGTCTATGAATAGTTTCAGTTTTTCCACATCTCTGTTTATATGAGACGTGATTTATTTTTATTAAAGTGTGGGTTAAACTAGCCAAGGCCATCCACGTGAAGATTGGGGGTTACTCAGATGTGCTCTCCTCGTCCATTGACTTCATCCTCAATTCTGAAGAGTTCAGGAAACAACCACTACAGTGGGGAAATAGTTTGACCTTTCACTGCTCTCTGGCAGAAACGCAGAAACTACAGAATTACTTTTGACTCAAATCATTGAGACAAAAAGCAACCGTGTCCTTGATTTGTTGAGTTTTGCTCTTGAAGGCACATACATACAAGTCTTGACCTTTGAGCTTATGTTAAAGTTCACCTAAAGATTAGAAAAAAACCTGTTGTAATTGACTAACTCTCAAGCCATTCTACAGCTCCTTTTTTCATTTAACACTAAGGTACTTTATGGGAAGAATGTTCAAACAGAGGTCATGCTCTTTCCTTACTATGAACCACTTTCCTCACAGTGAACAAATATGAAATAAAAGCACCAGTACAAGCAAAATAATGAATGGATTCAATTAAAGGATTTTGCTATTAGATGTGTAATAACAGGTTTGGTGTAATGGATGGCAAATGTCAGGGACATTAAGAACTTGTATAATATATATATATATATATATAATACATGGCTCATTCTAAAAAAAAAACGTAGCCCTATATACATTTCTGGAGATCCCGAATTATGTATCCTGAAGTATGGATGGCTGCATTTCGTCTTTAAAATGAACGCTACGAGGCGGTATGACGCCGTTCCTTTTCATGCTAGCAGCTGACCGCTTACCTCCGTGTGGACTGCTTTTTCGCTGTTACCCAGTGTCTTGACCCGTTCGTCAAAGTCAAAGTCAGCTTTATTGTCAATTCAACCACATGTACAGGATCTAAAAATATAAGTAAAAAATATAAATTAGTAAACAACACAATTACACTTAAGGGCATATGTCAAGGTGTGCAAACGCAGAGTTGTGCAGATGCAAAGAAGTATATAGTGGCAAAACGTATAGTATTATTCAAAACAGTATATAGTGCCAAAAAGCTTATAAATATGATAAAGTGACAATGTCTTAATAATATACAGTGTGTTAATATGTCTTAATAATATAATAATATCGGCGGACTTGAGACACAGACAGGAGTTGACCAAGAAGAACTGTTCTAGAAAGCAGGTAAGACAAAAACAAAAAAACAAAATAAACAAGTAAATAACAGGGTGAGAATGTGGTAAAATCTGAAAATGTGGAAAAAATCAGGGGCTTATTCTGGATTGTTTTTCAAAACACTGTCAGTTGGGTTTAGGGAAGGGGTGGGTGGAGTTATCGTTGGTCGGTCAGTCTGTCAGTCATTCAGTCAGTCGATAGTGGCCTCTGGTGGATTTACGCGAGAACCACAGGCACGAATGGCACTCGCCAGGGAAATTTGAGATCTGAAAAAGTGTACACAGCGGCCTCTGGTGGATAATTCACGCTCTCCAGAAATGTATATAGCGGTACTTTTTCAGAATGAGCCTGGGTTGATATATATATATATATATATATGGCCCACTCCATATTCACTCCATAATTTATGCAAAATTAATGGAAGCCAGTATTTATTATTCTAAATATACAGTTGACGTCAGAATTATTAGCCACCTTTGAATTGATTTTCTTTTTTAAATATTTCCCAAATGATGTTTAACAGATTCACGAAATTTTCACAGCATGTCTGATATTTTATCTTCTGGAGAAAGTTTTATTAGTTGTTTTTTGGCTAGAATAAAAGCAGTTTTAATTTTTTAAAAGCCATTTTAGGGTCAAAATTATTAGCCCCATTAAGCTATTTTTTTAAATAGTCTACAGAACAAACCATCATTATACAATAACTTGCCCAGTTACCTTAACCTGCCCAGTTAAGCTAATTAACCTAGTTAAGCCTTTAAATGTCACTTTAAGCTGTATAGAAGTGTCTTGAAAAATATCAGGTCAAATATTATTTACTGTCATAATGGCAAAGATAAAAGAAATCAGTTATTAGAGACGAGTTATTAAAACTATTATGTTTAGAAATGTGTTGAAAATGTGTCTTCTCTCTGTTAAACAGAAATTGGGGAAAAAAATAAACAGGGGGGCTAATAATTCTGACTTCAAATGAGTGTTTATAATAATAATGAGAATATATTCGTTATCTATATGTACAATTTTTTTTTAGAAATGACCATAAAGATGACCAAAATACAGTAGCTTGAACATTCATTAAAACATCTCCTTTCATGTTTTACATGTCTAATTTTGTTTAGCCTTTGGTTTAATCCCTTTCTCTTCATTCTCCCTTTCTCTTCATTCATTAGCCCTGACAAACATAAAATACAGTGTCCAGAAGTGCTATCTGTCTAGCCAGGGAGCAGATGTCCCATCACGGGCCTGTAGCGTCTCACCCCGTCAGCTGTCAGCGGCCCGAAACAATCTTTGAGCTCAGAGAGAGCGCAGCTCCAATTAAAGAGGTTAATTTGCTTCAGCACTTATCTGTCCATCGATGTATTTCTTTCTGTATCAGCCTGTCTTGCTCTTCTCAGAGTCTCTTTGTCTCTCTATTTCTTTCATTCATTATACCTCTCATCTTAGACTCCCTTGTCTCAGTTTTTTCTAATCCACTGTCCCTCTTTCTGGAGTTTGTTTGCCTCTCTTGCATTTGAGGAACACACCGTGCTGACATTACGGCTGTAACAAATTGAGCACTTGTAGAATGCAGGCATGAAACCGTCACAAAGCATCCATTCAGCTTCTTACCGACTGAAAATAAAGGCCCATGACAGTTTAAGTGGCGTGTTGAGTTTGCATGTGAAAGCGTGTCTACTGATGTTTACAGCAAGAAAGAGGGTTTGATGAGAAGGTTGAAACAATGCGTGTGTGTGAAAACCAGACGGACAGTGTTACACGCTTCCATCGTCGTGAAAATCTGTCACCCCATTTAGTGGTATGGTATAAATGAGTTGACGTGCAGAGATTATTACACTTTGTTTGTGTACACATTACACTTTACACTATAATGTTTGTTTGCTGAACTACAGTGTACATGGGATTGTGACCAGTGTTGGGAGTAGTGCATTTATACACACTGCAAAAAATGCTTTTCTTAAAGTACTTAGATTTTTGGTCTTGTTTTAAGTGCAAATTTTTAAAGAGTCCTAAATAAAGAATCCTTTTCGAGACAAGCAAACTGTATTGTGTTGTTTTAATGAAAAACTTACTTAATTTTGATATATTACCTCTTAAAACAAAACAACATCTTGATTTAGGACATTTTAGAAATTTGGACTAGAAACAAGTCAAAAATCTAAGTAAGAAATGCATTTTTGCAGTGCACAAGTAACATAAGTTTTGTAATCAGATTACTTTTTCAAGTAACTAAAGTAACTCTACATTTTAAAGGATTAGTTCACCCAAAAATGAAAATTCTTTTATTAAATACTCATGCTCATTTAATTCAAATCCCCTGAGATCTTTCTTTCATTTTTGAAACATAAATTAAGATATTTTAGATGAAATCCTAGAGCTCTCTCATCCTTCATATACAATAGTGGTCCTGAGATGTTCAAAGTCCAGAAAAGAAACCAAAAACTTTCAAAACATTGCATTTAATGTTCTACTGTATCAAACGAAGCTCCAAGAACACTGTGCGAAAGAAACTGTAAAAACAACTTTGTACTAAATCTGTACTAAACACACTGGCAGAGTGCGCATTTGCTACTTTACTACAATGACATATTGCCAGTAGAGTCGGCAGCGAAACACACAACCGTCGTATTTCCTGTACTAAACACTCACCCTGATCTAATGCATAAGACACATTCAAAACAAAGTCATTTTACTGTTTTTTTGGCACAAAAGTATTTTTATGATTCACATGGAATGTGAACAAGGCTTGTTAACCTTGTTAACAAGGCTTTTGGTTCCTTTAGTATACTTTGAAAGTCTTGCAACTATTGCTGCCTATGGAGGATGAGAGAGCTCTCAGATTTCTTCTAAAACATTGTCATTTGTGTTCCAAAGATGAACAAAGAGGAGATTATAACAACATGAGTGTAAGTAATTAATAATATTAATTATTGGGTGAAAGAAGGTCGCTGGTTCAAGTCCAGGCTGGGTCAGTTGGCATTTCTGTGTGGAGTTTCCATTGTCTCCCCATGTTAGCGAGGGTTTCCTCCAGGTGCTCCGGTTTCCCCCACAGTCCAAAGACATGCGCTATAGGTGAATTGTATAAACTAAATTGGCCGCAGCGTATGCGAGTGAATGTGAGTGTGTATGGGTGTTTCCCAGTACTGGGTTGCAGCAGGAAGGGCATCCGCTCCGTAAAACATATGCTAAATAAATTGGTGGTTCATTTCGCTGTGGCGACCTCTGATAAAGCAATTAAGCCGAAGGAAAATTAATGAATGAATATAAAAAACAGACAATAAGATGGAGCAAGAAAGAAGTGACCTTGATCATACCAATATGGCTCAGTCATTAGTAATGCATTACTTTTAAAAGTAACTTTTCCCAACCCTGCTATGAACTATTCAGTCTATAGCGACCTGTCATCGTTTTTATGAGCCGTTTAATAGGACCGGCCCATTTAGAAAGCAAATCTAAACTTTGATCCCCCCTGCACCCATTGCGCTTGTCATGTCGTGATGGTCTGGATGTGAATGGATCATCTCCTCTGTCCCCTGCCCTGCTCCGTGAACCCCTGCCCTCCAAGCCTGTCAGAGTGAACTATCGCAGACAGACACACACAGAGACTCTGTCACACACACAAAGACACATATAAACCCAGAGGCCCGTCACACTGAGAGGACAGATGCCCTCGTTGTGGTGTAGAGACTCCTCAGGATTTTCCTGTCATGTATGAAAAGGCCGACGTCCTCTTGTGAGTACACATGTGGAAAAGTAGTTTGCAAAGAAAGTCAGTTTATGAGAATTCTAGTTGCTTAGGGGGGTTGATATTTTGAGACGCGCTGAAGAAATTGTTTTAGCAATTTTTTTGTGTGTTGTTGGGTCTGACTTTCAGATCACCTGGTGCTGAAAACAATCTCAATCATAAACTCTTTATGATAGTTCCATAGTATACTGATGGTATCATATAGTAATAGTAATACTCCAGGGGAGTAAATAGTAAATTTCCAGGGGAGTTTTTAATATGACTAAAACCATGTCAACAACAGATTAATATATTATGACTTCTAGTTGATCATTTGGAAAAGTGGCAGAAGGTAGATTTTTCAGATGAATTATCTGTTGAACTGCATCCCAATCATCACAAATACTGCAGAGGGGCTGTTGGAACCCACATGGACCCAAGATTCACACAGAATCAGTTTGGTGAAGGAAAAAATCAAGGTTTTGGGTTATATTCCATATGGGAGCATTGTAATGGCCAGACTAGTCACCAGACATGAACATTATTGAGCATGTCTGGAGTAAGATGAAGATAGAGGCATGATCATATTTTATTTTGGTAAACTAAGCGTAATCTAGAGGTGTTTGCCTTTCATATAAGCCACTGCTGATACCAAACAATCAACTACAAGTCAATTTATTATTTGTTGTTCCTAAAACTTGGATAAGTGACAAGACTTTTGTCAGGTAGTGTGTGTGTGTATATATATATATTTCCGCTACCTCAATATTTAATTTAATTTTAACTGACTTATGAAATCCTATGAAGTCACATAATCAGTTGTGGTAAATTTAATATCAATGCTGCCAGTTTCTGTACATAAAAAGTGTGAAAACATCTAGCTTTTTCAATTACTGCTGAATTGTTTTTAAAATAGCTCATATTGAGGAGTCTTTGGATGTTACTATGGACAATCAAGGGTCAATGAACTTCTGGTTTAAATAATTTTAAAGAATATAGTACTTTTACACAAACCGATGGCAATACAAACATAAGTAAGAATACATTCTGTACATAGGTGGAAGGTTAACAAACTCCAGGGTAAGGCTAAGATATGCGCTGCCCTTTAATGTATTTAAAAAGAATTGCGACTGACCAAGAAGAGGTTTCAACAAAAGCACCACCAGTCAACAAGCGTCTATTATATTCAACACGCACATTAAATATTTTTATTAAACTAACCCACTATATAATAATTTATATAATAATAATAATAAATATAATGCGTTGTATGTATTATATTTATTCATTCATTCATTTTCTGTTCGGCTTAGTCCCTTTATTAATCAGGGGTCGCCACAGCAGAATAAACCACCAACTTATCCACCATATGTTTTACGCAGCGGATGCCCTTCCAGCTGCAACCCATCACTGGGAAAGTATATATTATATTATATTATATTATATTATATTATATTATATTATATTATATTATATTATATTATATTATATTATATTATATTATATTATAGTTGCCAGCACTTTTGGTTTTGTTTTCAGAGCTGAGCTCCAGTCACAAACTCATCAGTGTAAAGTGCAGAGTTGGACAGTTCCATTTTTGTGCGGAGGGGGACTTTAAATTTGGTTGCCAAACTTACAATAACTGAAGTGTTCTGCTAATCATGAACATTACATTACATTCATATTTCACCTTACACCTGTTACATGGTTTCAATGCAGTTTTTTCTTTGCTGCTATCTCCATGGTCTCTGGCCAGAGGGAGGCTAAGCCTTCCCCAGCCTTACACACAAGCTCCGCCTATTCTTCTGTATTTACTTTATTGGTATATGCCATTTAAATACACTACAAAATGGCTTTACAGGCACATGTGTTGACTTATTTTCCACTGAAACAGGAAGTTGGGACAAAGCATGAAAAATGTACATCATAATATGTTATTATTGTTGTAGTTCAGTGTTATGGATGTCAATTATTTGATTAGAAAAAAAAAAGCATTTTGATTGGATGTGAAAGATGAATCATCAACCATTTTGGTCTATTTATTTTTCGGTTAAATAAGACGAGAGACAAGAGTGTAGATCTGCTCAGTTTTAGGAGATTTTAACATAATAACCTCGAAGTTAAGACAAAAACAAGTGTTGTGTCTGCTATCTTGTGTTTTTCTCTTTAATGCTTGGAGAAGCCAACAAGCTGATGAGTGTTTGCTGTGCCGCTTCCTCAGATACTCTTGCGCTTGGCTCCACCACTGACTGAGTTGTGACCCTTGACCTCTGCGGGGCTGTGTATGTGTACGGTCTTGCCAGCGCCCCTCTGGAATGTCTGAATTTAAGGTCTCTTCTGGTGCGTAGCTAGAGATGGTGTGCTGTCCTCCAGCTGCCTGTGTATAAATCCTGCTGTCACCAGAAGGCCAACACTCTTCTTCAGTACCCCTTCTTTTGCTTGTTGTTTCTATCACTTTTAACCCAGTCCCTCTACTTCACTTAACCACACAAGTGTCTCAAAACTACAGTGGGGGAAATAAGTATTGAAGACGTCATGTATTTTGGTAATAATGTTTCTAAAGGCAGCTGTTGACATGGAATTGAACCAGATTTGGTAACAACCCAAGCATTAAAATAAAACAAAATTGAAAAGATTTGACAAATTAGTTGTTCAGTAACATTGGAATTACATAAGAGAAATTATTAAACAACTGAAATGTATTTACTACTTTATATAAAAGGCTTCTTTTGGTGATGGCAGCTCTAAGACGCCTCTCATACGGAGAATGAAGTCGCATGCATTGCTCAGGTTTCTATTGGATTCCAGTCAGGTGATTGGCTTGGCCATTCTACAGCTTGATTTTCTTTCTCTGAAAGCATTTAAGAGTTTCCTTGGTTGTGTTTTGGATCATTGTCTTGCTGAAATTTCCACATTGGTTTAGGGTTGTCACGATACTGGAATTCGATATCAATCGTACTGAAATTTTATAAAACATCCATTTCCCGTGAACATTTAAGCGCTGTGGAACACGTTCTTAAACAGCGCTGATTTGCCATTGTGTTTATGTGCTCAACTGAAAAGACTGTAATTGGCCGTGAAGGTCATGGGTTCACCAAACTCAACGCTGTTTACTGCGTGTAACCACAGATACAGGAACACTTGAGCGTTTTAAAACCGCGATTCATCAGTGGATTGCTCGTATGTCAGCTTATAGAAAAACCTGCTGATCAACGTGACTTTGAAACGCTCCAGTGTCCCCGTATCTGTGGTTACACTCAGTAAACAGCAGCGAGTTAGATGAACTGATGACCTTCACAGCCAATTTACAGTCATTTCTGTTGAGCATGTGAACACAATGGCAAATCAGCACTGTTTAATAATGTGCTCAACAGCGCTTAACTGTTCGCGGGAAATGGGTGTTTTTAACATTTCAGTACCGATTGGTATCGAATTCCAGTATCGTGACCACCTACCTTGGCTTCATATTCATCCTCCTGGTAATGTAGATATTGGGCTGAATCAGCGAACATTCATTTACAATAACGAAGGGCAGAGCTTTGCTGAAGAACTACTGAGAGATTTCATCTGCTGTCTGGGCTTTCACTGCCTTTCTACACCTCCCTTTCTTTATGTGTTCAATACTTTTCCCTGTGTCATTTCATTTTATGACACATAACTTCATTTGTAAATGAATTAGTCTTGTTTTCCTTGCACATATGGATTTCTTTGGTTGTTACCTACATTCAGTGAAAATTAAAAGTCAGTAGCACCACCAGCAAATGGTGACATGTTCAATACTTATTTTCCACATGGTAAATTCGGTGCCTCTTGCTCTTTGGCAAAAAAGAAAGCTTTTGTGCATTTGATTTGACATCTTCTGAGCTCATTCACGGCTGTCGAAGGGCTTCTACGCGACCACACACGCAGATGAAAACACTCCCCTTCTTATGCAGACAACTGGTTCACCCTGTAGTTTTCGAGGTTTAAAAATGTTGTTGACATTTGTTTATACATCAGCTAGAAGACCTGGTGAAAACAGCCCCCTCTCTGTGACCTTTGCCCCTTACAGTCTTTCGAAAGTATGTACTGTATAAGAGCTGAGATCTGCAGGGCTCCAGACAGGTTTCTGGCAAGAGCGCACAGGTAACATTCCAGCTCTGCCTGGAATTCCTGTGAGCTGTGGCTGGTTAAAATAGTGATTTATCTGTTGTTGGGTTAATTAATATGCTGTCATTGTGATTGAGCTATGTGACAGACGTGATTCTCCTGCCATCCAGCTCAATCTTTCAATGACAACATTAACCTACATTCTTGAAGTTGATTATATTACCCTTGGAAAAAACTATTTAACATTTGAATTTTGAATTTATTTAATGGGATATCCCCATTTTATTTTCGAGGGTGTCCCTAACTTGACTTTGATTTAAAATGCATGTCATTTCAAGTGTTATTTGGATATTAGTCTGTTGTAGTCCAGCACTCAGACTAGCACAATATATTGAAAAAGGATCGTTATTGCGATAATAGTATATCTAAAATCCATATTGCTGACAAGTGGAATTAATTAAATTGCCAAGTATTTGTGTGATGCATACTTAGGTTGTTTATCCCAATCTGACCAATCAGATGGGGTCTTGGTCACACTTTATTTTGATGGTTCATTTGTTGAATTTAAGTTACATTGTATCTACATGCCAACTAATTCTCTTTAGATTATATGTAGACTGTTAGGTTGGGGTTAGGGTTAGTGTAAGTTGGCATGTATTTGCAAAGTTTCTTATAGTCAGTTAAATGTCTGTTGAAGGAGCAGTATCAACAGATCCTCCATTCTGCAGATTTTGTTGTTGTCAAATGCAGTGCAGCTAGTTCTTATGACTGAGTTCCTGTAGCTCTCTGGTGTGAAAGTCTGTTTTAACACAGTTGTAAACACAACCTCTTCTATGAGGTGTCATTTACACTAATGAGTTTTTGTTTTAAAATGCATGTTTAGTTACTTTATGGCTGGCATCTACACTACTCCAGCATCTTCAATTCACGAAAACTTAGAATTTTAAAAATGCTTCAGACCCTGTTTTAGTCTGGAAATACTGGAGTTTGGGTGGCAGAGTGGCTTAGTGGTTAGCACGGTTGCCTCACAGCAAGTAGGTCGCTGGTTCGAGTCCCGGCTTGACTTTTTTTGTGTGGAGTTTGCATGTTCTCCCCGTGTTCATGTGGGTTTCCTCTGAGTGCTCCGGTTTCCCCCACAATCCAAAGACTTGGTATAAGTGAATTGGGTAAACTAAATTGGCCATAGGGTATGAGTGTGTAAGTGAATAAGTGTGTATGGATGTTTCCCAGTGATGGGTTGCAGCTGGAAGGGCATCCTCTGCGTAAAACATATGCCGAAATAGTTGGCAGTTCATTCCGCTCATTCATGTGGCGATCCCTGAAAAATAAGGGACTAAGCCGAAGGAAATTGAATGAATTTATAAACTCGTGAGTATAAATTTCAGTATAAATGACGTTTTACTGAAATTTAAACTTGGGTAAGCGGAGGCGTGGCTATCCACAATCACTCTCTGATTGGTCTATTTATCCCTGATTCGTCAAGTCCTTCACATATGACCATTAGATAGACCATGGTAGACTGTGAATATGAATGCTAACGCATACTCATTAAGTGTTAAGTGCTTTTTGGGTTGTATAGTGTGCGTGGACATTTCCTAAATGCACTTTCTAAAATGCCAACAAGGAGTGTTTTCAGTCTTAAACACCATTTTGAAACAAAAACACACTAGTCTAACTGGAACCTGAGTGCACTGGCATCTGTTTCATGGTGGATTGTTAAAGAACAAGACACGTGTCTCCTGGAAATCCTGCAGACTGAATTGATGACTTTGATACTCTCATATGTTTTTAATTTTATGTGCTTTATTCATCAGATGTTCAGCAAGTGTTCTGAGGACATACTACCAGAGACTAAAACCAAGTTTGGAAATTAACTATGAGTTCAGTATGTGGTTCTAAGACACTGTGTTCAATCTTCAAACTCATAAAGCCCCATTTTACCCATTGATTTACAGTATGTGAATTCGTACAGTATTTTTTGTACAATTGTGTGTGATTTGTTTATTCCCCTAATGAAAGTTAGGTTGAGGGTTTACATGTAAAAGTTTTAAAAGTTTATATGTATATTATAAATATGAAGAATCCAGCTTGAAAGAGTTATGTTTTCTAGTATGTTCAGGTTGGTTACAATCCGTCGTGTAATTGTTTTTCATATATCTCTACAGCTTTTATTTGAAAAACTGAGGATAGCAAAAGTGTTGAACATAGTTGGGACAAGGCTTTGATTTCAGAATTTGCTGGTTTTTTTTACCCGTCTCCTCGCTGATGCTAAAGCAGTGGCGGTTAGCAGAACTCTTCCATCTGCTAGCATACCAGAACATATGCATCCAATTAAGCAGCAAAGCAGAGAGCCGGAATCCTGCTTGATGAATTGGGGCCTGTCTTAGCTAAGTGATCAGTGCATCCATCTTATAGAAGGTTATTGATGATAAAATGTATGTTTAAGGTTGTTCAGCGTGTGCTAGCAACGTTATATTTGAGTTAAAGTTGGAATAATAGTAATACCATGTCCGCTTGAGTGAAACAGCTGGTTTGTCTTTCATCGGCCTCCTTTTTCAAAATGTCATCTCCTGTAGCTAACGTTGAAGTCTGCTATGCTAACATGTGGTAGCCTTTTATGGTAGCTTAGCCCTGCTAACTTCAGTTCTAGATTGACCAGTAACACTTTAGTATGGGGAACACTCATTATTTACTATTAATAACTATAGTATTAGCCTAATTTGCTTCTTATTAATAGTTAAAAAGGTAGTTAAACGATAGCTTAGCCTGCTAACTTCAGTTCCAGATTAACCAGTAAAACTTTAGTATGGAGAACACTCATTATTTAGTACTATTAATAACTACATAGTTTGTCCTAATGTGCTGCTTATTAATAGTTAAAAGGGTAGTATAGCTTAGCCTGCTAACGTCAGTTCCAGGTTAACCAGTAACACTTTACTCATTGTTTACTGTTAATAACTACACAATTTGCTGCCTATTAATCGTTAAAAGGGTAGTTAAATGATAGCATAGCCTGCTAACTTCAGTTCCAGATTAACCAGTGACATTTTAGCATAGGGAACTTTAATTATTTACTATTAATAACTACACAATTTGCCTAATTTGCTGCTTATTAATAGTTAAAATGGTAATTAAATGATATCTTAGCCTGCTAACTTCAGCTCCAGATTACCCTGTTACACTTTAGTATGGGGAACACTCATTATTTACTATTAATAACTACACCATTTGAATAATTTGCTGCTTATTAATAGTTAAAAGGGTAGATAAATGATAGCTTAGCCTGCTAACTTCAGTTCCAGATTAACCAGTAACACTTTAGTATAAATTATTTTGTTAAGTTAATAATGCAAGACTCAATTTGGGTGAATCCAACTATACATAACTTCATTATAGTTCCCTTAAGTCGAGATAGGAGAAATCCAACTATTTAACTCTAGCCTGATTTACTGCATCACTTGTGCCCTGGATGCGCCAGATGGGAAGCCTTAAATATTGACCCCGTGGCTGTAATGTGAATTGGGAACACTGGTCTTTTTGTACTGGTCCCAGTTCCAGAGCTCTGCCTGAGGGAGGCTTTCTGAATGAGTCCTCTCACTACACCCGACTATCACATGGCCATTTAAGCCTGTAGTCTGTAGTCTCATGGATCAGGAGAATGCAAAGAAAGAGACAGGATGACTTGAAATAATCTTTGTCGAGCAGTGTGGAAATGTTGGCACGGTGGTGAAGTGTAACGCTGTACTGGACCCCTCATTGTAGACTGTTCACCAGTGCTGAAGGCCAGCTGTGTTAATAGACTGATCTAAATATCAACCAAGGCCATGGATTACATGATTACGGGTTTTGTAAAGCCTTAGCATGGAGTGTCAATGAAAACAGCAGGTATCTAAGGTTTAATGTGCAATTAGGCCATTGACAGAACAGTCTTTTGGTCATTTAGATGGTGTTTTGTGAAGACAAAAAACAATCTAGTCTAATAATCTGTTAATATTACCCATAGTTTTGTCTATAATTGCACTTTAACTTATACCTATATCCTGAAGTTGCTGCTATTGCACTCTTGGTTAGACCTAAACTGCATTTCGTTGTCTTATACTTGTACATGTGTAATGACAAAGTTGAATCTAATTCAATCTAATCTAATCTAATCCAATCCGAGGACAACACATACAATACACTTCATTGAACATGTACACTTAGACATCTCCTTTTTTTATTATCATTGGAAGGAGACTATATACTATAGGCCAATTACTGGTTTGTAAACATTCAGGATGCACACGCATCATGGTTGAAGAAAAAAACTGGAAGCGCTAG
The DNA here is from genome assembly GCF_903798145.1 of Danio aesculapii. Lineage (NCBI taxonomy): Eukaryota > Metazoa > Chordata > Actinopteri > Cypriniformes > Danionidae > Danio > Danio aesculapii. The sequence goes on from NC_079440.1 coordinate 8,626,771, forward strand.
TCTTTGCAGAGAGGGAAGGACACCAATGCAGTAAAAATAGTTGTTTTATTAGATTTTATTAGTTTTATTTATGACCTATTATTTACATAATGTTCTAAATGTGTTACAACAGTTTGTCACCCAGCGATAAGCGATGTTATTCAGCCAAATTAAAGTTGGTGAGCGGTCTTCATCTGGCAGATCCGTTTGCCATAGCACCCTCCCAATGAATTACGAATGAAACTAAATTTTCACTACACGTGTGCCAAAGTGAAAAGGTTATGGATTGGTAATGTAACTTGGTTTAAAAAAAAAATAAATAAACGAAATGTTCTTTCAACCAAATGATTTAATTCAGTACTACATTTTGCATTAAAACAACAACTGAACATTAATTTATTACAAAAAAAAAAAGGTAAATGACAAATGTAGGCTATCTAGTCTTCTTGTCCCTGCAGGCACAGGACATCAACATGGCGTCCTATTGACGTTGTGCCCCAACATTGTGGGGACATTGGATTTTGTTTGGAAATGAAAATCAGGTTGACGTCAGAACCCAATGTCAGAACCCAATTTCATTTATGTGAGCAAAATATAATATCTCTTTTTTTTATGGTCCCATGAAGACATCCGGTTAAACATTAGTAATTTTGCAATTGAATGTCAATTAACTTTCATTCAATTAATTGTAAACAGTTAGGTTGAGGTCAGTGTTAGCAGAAAAAAGTTGCCATGCACTAATCGGTTTATTCAGTGTCAAATGACAGAGAAAAGGCTAAGGACTTCCCTTTTGCCAAATAAATAATTAAAATCAAAATCTGCAAAGCTAGTTTGTAGCAATTGCTGCATTGATGTTAAAGGTCCCATGAAGTCCAATGGGTCCTAAAGGCTAGAATGACAGCTGCATACCTCATTTCCACCTAAAAACTCTAGAGATGAACATGTGGAGTAGAGAAACGTTTTATCCATTTAATATACAGTGGATCAACTACGAAACACGAGCCTGTATGATCAATAAGAGTGCTGGTGAATTGTTAAAATTCAAAAATCTTACTAGTTGAGTTATGTAATAAATAGCCCAACAAAGTAGCACATATGTTTAACTCAACCATTTGGTTAAAAAAATAACTCAACATTTTTAGAGTGCTTTGAAATATGCAGTTTTACACAATGTTTGACATAATCTCATCGAAACAGGAAGAGAGGGTGGGACATAGTAGCTCCTCCCCTTTTTTAAAAACAGCCAATAGCGTTTTGTTTTTATCACCACTCTGCCAGTGAGAGCGATTGAGCTCAAGATCATCAAACGACAAGCAAACAAGAAGTGTCTTGAAGGGGGCGGCGCATGTCGCATACTAGAGAGCATTTGATTGGTTATGATTATATGGTTTGAAATGACATGAAGAATCGTTACTCCATATGGGCGGAAGTGACAAACTACAAGCATTGCATGCTTATATCAGTTTTGTATAATCTAAATGTGAATTTTGTCACTGTTTTGGAGTGCACTGGCTTATAGACATCTTAAAAACTAACAATACTGATACTAACATCTAAAAACACTATTTTAAATTTCATGGAATCGTTAAATGCTATTACTTATAAAGTTGTGTTTACTATTACAGCAGCTTTGAAAGTGGCTCATCCAATTAGAATTTAGGAGCCACAACCCTTCAAAGATTTTCCTAAAACCTAGATTATTGCTTGTAGATGTTTGCTGGAGTCAAACTGTCTGAATCTCGTTTCCCCCTCAGTGTTTGCTCTGTCTGCGGGACGGTCCCGTGAGCTAACAAAACATCCACCTCTGCCCTGTGCAGACTAGACCAGTTCATCTTCCCCAATGGCCACATCTTTCTTTCTCTCAGACGGTCACCTCCCCCAGCCGATGCCTCCACCCGTCTGTGGGGTTTAAACCGCCTTTCCCTTCACCTCTCCGTCTGGTCCACTCCTTTTTGTCTGTCCGCCTCTTTAATGTGCGTTGCTAAGGTGACTGCTGACCCATTGCTCGGCGCTCAATGAGAGGCCCTGTTTCAAGATGGCGACCCTCCTCACCCTCTCAGACACTTTCAATATGTGCAGGGGGGGTGCAGGGTTGGGATTGAAAAGCACTGGAAATTAAACACATTTACTTGCACTGGCAAAAATATTACCAGCTGCTTAGAGTGGCCAAGCATGATTTTCTCACCTCGTCCCTGGAGTATCCATATGGCATTTGGAGCTTTTCATTACATTGATTTGAATATGGGAATAATCATGTCTAGATTAAACTAGGGTCAGGTGTGAGGGCACAGATGCTCGAGTGAAGTGTAATTATTTGCTGGTGAATTATGCGTAGTGCGTGGTAAACCTTGAATGTGTTTTCATGGTGTCAAACGATCTGATCTGGGCCCTTTAAGTACATAGTTCATGTCTTTGGTTTCATGTGTGTATTTAGTTAAATGGACTGAGGGCATGTGTAGTGACTTGCATGTGTTGGTCTTAGGTTCAGGTGTGACCAGATATTACTTAAAGTTCTGAGCTCACAATATTTCCACCTGATTCTAATGTTATCATTCGATTGAATGGGTGTTATCAGTGGTTATCAGCTGATAGATATGGTCCAGTAGGGGGGCTTCTGCACCTACTGGTAGGCTCAGAAGACTGTTATCATCCATCCACATGGTTAATCAGCTAAATATCACATATGGCTTTAGTTAACAATATTTTTTTATTAAATTTCCCATTAGTTGTATTTTATTAACATCTACCCCTACCACTACTCCAACGCTAAACCCAACTGTCACAGTAATGTAAAAACAGATCTGGATCTGGAATGTTCTTTATTAGTATGGCTGATTAACCATGTGGATGGATGATAACAGCCTTCTGAGCCTACCAGTAGGCGTAGAAGGCCCCTGTTAGCCCATATCTATCAGCTGATAACCACTAATAACTCTATTCAATCAAGTGATAACAATAGAAACGGGTGATATTTCTATGTATTTTTATTTGTAGCTGAAAAAAAAAAGCCTGATCAGTCAGGAGAAAAAACATAACTATTTTACATATTGTCAGCAAAGTGAAAAATTCATAATAATTCGTAAGATTGAAAATGTATAACGTATCTTTAAACCCCACCCCTAAACCTTATCCTTCATTGGAGGAGGAGCAGCTTGTACTTAAATGTACGAATGAGATCGTACAAATTAATATGAATTATGCGGCGGCCACACTAGAGTTAGAGCACGCAAAATTCTGTTGTACGGCGCTGTGAAAATGGGCAGAATTAAACAAAATAATTAGACATTTAAAAAAGCAAGCCATTGGTCCATATTTTAAGTTTCTGTACAGAGAGGCCATGTTTTGATCTTTGATTGGTCTCACACAGTCACGTGGTGCAATTCGGCAGGTCAGAGTTCACCAAGCTTTAACTTTGCAATACAGTAAACTGCGAAACTTGTCGCACAAGTTTACATTTCTGGTCTGACGCATTTGTGTGCGTATGAATGGAAGTCTATGGGGAGAAAAGTCCAGTATGACCGCAGTTTTAGCCACTTAATCAAAACATTACGAACTTGTCATCCAAGTTTTTGTTTCCGGTCTGACACATTTGCGTGTGTATGAATGGAAGTCTATGGGGAGAAATGTCCAGTATGTCAGCGGCTTTAGCCACTTAATCAAAACGTTACGAACTTGTCGTACGAGTTTTTGTTTCCGGCCTGACACAATTGTGTGCGCTGGGGCAAAAAGTCTAATAAGACCGCGACTTTAACCACTAAATCAAAACGTTACTTGTCACACGAGTTTTCGTTTTTGGTCTGACGCATTTGTGTGCGTATGAATGGAAGTCTATGGGGCGAGAAGTCCAGTGTGACGGCGGCTTTAGTCATTAAATCAAAACTTACGAACTTTTTGTAAGAGTTTTAATTTTTGGTCTGATGCATTCTCGTGCATATGAATGGAAGTCTATAGGGGGAAAAGTCCAGTGTGACCGTGGCTTTAGTCATTAAATCAAAACGTTACGAACTTGTCGTAAGAGTTTTCATTTTCGGTCTGACGCATTTTGGTGCATATGAATGGAAGTCTATGGGGCGAAAAGCCCAGTGTTACCGCAGCTTTAGCCACTAAATCAAAATATTACAAACTTGTCAGACCAGTTTTTGTTTCCAGTCTAACACATTTGTGTGTATGAATAGAAGTCTATGGGGCGAAAAGTCCAGGATGTCCGCGGCTTTAGCCACTAAATCAAAATGTTACTTACTTGTCACACGAGTTTTCGTTTTTGGTCTGACACATTTGTGTGCGTATGAATAGAAGTCTATGGGATGAGAAGTCCAATGTGACCGCCACTTTAGCCACTAAATCAAAACGTTACGAATTGCAGCTGGAAATGAACTTTATCTCCAAATATATATGGGTATAATAATGATCAGCTGCTGTGGCAGTTTTGTTCAAAAACAGAAGGAATTTATAAGCCATTTAAACAATGTTTTCATCCAAAATGGCAATATTTTTATGTAAAATATACTTTTTGCCTGTTTGTTTACACAACATTGCCATATTGGGACTGGAAGTGCATAAATTCTGCAAACGCCACTGTTTTCGTGTCCTGAAAACGAGTCATTGAAAATGATTATGTCATCCACATGCATGGAATGTGTTTAGGGAAGTGTAGATTAAAGGCAAGTGCGAAAAAAAAACACAACAATGGCAGAGTATGTGGTCGAGTTGTTGCTAAAGCTTTATCAGCAAAGTAAACAGCAAGACAGCAGCAGAGACACATCATACACACATAGCAAATTCTACAGTACATACACACCAGTGCTGAGCCACTGACTTGACTACATCGTTGTTGTGTAAACATAGCCTAATCAACGTCACATGTACCTCAGTAGTAAAAGGTTAAAGTAGGAACTGTTCACACTCAAGACTTGTTTAGTAATAAAAAAATGTCCTATATACTTTGTCCTTAAAAAGTTTGTATTGGTCAAATAGCTTTTTGTCCTGAAGTGACGAATAAGTGGAAACTGTATCAAGGCTTGTTGTTTAGTATGAATGGAATTATTCAATACTACATCAAACCAATTGAATTGCCCATAAATGGTTGGTTTGCCCTCACAGATATTTTGCTTAGTTCCAATCAGAAACACAATGATGCTTTTCTATCCTCTTCTCACGATCTGGATGGACATATGCCCACAAATTGCTCTCCCATATACCCCCTCCCCCACCTTTTAGCATATCGCTAAAGAAAATGTGATTGTCGGCTATGTGCTGAAAGAAAACAAGGTTGAAAGTAATCAATAAGTCGTCCTCTCAGACAAGGCCACCAAGTAATAGCTGCTGTTGGTGAGGTGGGTGTTTTAAATGTCAGCGACGCAGGATGATTATATGTCTAAAGAGAACACTTCCCTTATTTTAGGCTGTTTTCACACTTGGTTTGATTGCTTGGTTGGTTTGAACTTGAGTATAATTTCTACCTTCTTCATGCCCTGCTCTGCTTTTTTTTTCAGTGTATTTTGGGGCACCACTGGATTTGTCTTAAATTTACCTTGATTTTACTTTTTTTTTGTTACTTGCCGCAAATGCATTTACACTTTACATCAACAAACCCAAAAAACTAAAATTTTATAATAAATGAGGTTGGATCCCCACCAAAATTTCCCAAATTCAAATGTTTTTGGTGTGTGTGTGTGTATATATATATATATATATATGTATGTATATGTATGTGTATATATATATATTAGTAAATGTTTGAATCGATTAAACAGCTAGAATTAGCATATTAGCTCATTTCATTTCTGAAATTGATATGCAATGAGAAATATTATAATTACACTTATTTTTTTATTGTGTCCTATAGAAACCAGCATTTTTTAAATCTTCAAATATAAGCACTGGCCACTTTGTATGACTCATAAAATAATGGTATATGATTTAATTGGAATAAGCATGAGAACAGGCAGGCAAAGAGAGTGGCCTTTTTATGACGGAAAATCTCCTGAGGAGGTCAAACCCTACACAGGTGGCAGCAATTAACTGTAATTTTTGCAGATTGTAATGATCCATAATTTACCAGCCTCCCCCTGCATCTCTTATGCAGTAAAAAAAAAGTGTTTTGATTGGGTACAGGTTTTTTGTTCGCTCTGGCCTTTGTGTCAGATATCTCAGAGACAGGCGAGGCTGTTGACATGAAGTGATGCTCATGCAGAAACTGAACAACCATACTTGCATTTTCAGTAGGTTGAATTTAGCATTTGCATTTGTGATTTAGCATGCCATGCCAAGATATCAAAGCAAGAACATAACTGTATGAATAACTTGTGAGTACATTGATTTATTATTAACTGTTAAAGAGATTTAACAGTTCATTCAAAACTGAAAATTCTGTCATCGTTTACTCACTCTTCACTTGTCATAAACCTGTTTGAGTTTCTTTTTTTCTATAGGACACAAAATAATTTGTTTTGAAAAATGTTGGATGCATGTAATCATCGACTTCCATAGAAATGTCACTTTTGGGTGAACTATCATTTAAAGTTAGTAGTAAGAGGTACAGCTCGAAGTTAGAAAGTGGTTTTAGCTTCATGAGAAACAATATATAGGCTAGGACAGAACAAGCACCTAAACAAGTTTTTCTTTTCCTGTAATAAATATGCTGATAAATATGTCTGACTTGCTATTTTATAAGTAGACAACTGACCTTCTCCCTCTGTTTTGTTTTGCAGAAAAAGATGAGCCCAGCAGCTACACTTGCACAACCTGTAAGCAGCCCTTCAGCACTGCTTGGTTCCTGCTACAGCATGCTCAGAATACTCATGGTTTCCGAATATACCTGGAAAGCGAACCTGGAAGCCCACTAACTCCCCGTGTGGCCTCTGCTCCAGGCATGGGTGGTGACTGTGCTTCTCAGCCACCTATACATGCAGCCCATCTAGGAGACAGTAGTCCCTATAGCCTAATGAGGATAGCCAACAGAGAGGGCTCCTTAGTTCCTAGAGAAGGTCGATATCCCAGGACGCCTCCACTCTTTAGTCCCCCACCCCGACATCATATGAGCCCAGACGATCTGGCTTTGGCCCCCCACCACCCAAGCGCCTTTGACAGGGTACTGCGTCTTAATTCGGTACCCTTGGACTCCCCATCTATGGACTTCTCTAGACGACTACGGGAACTTGCAGGCAACTCTGCTGGCTCTTCTCCACCCATGTCACCCAACAGGCCCAGCCCTATGCAAAGGCTGCTGCAGCCATTCCAGCCAGGTGCATCTCATTCTCCTTCTGGTCCCCATTCAACACCCACACAGCAAACACCCACCCTGCCAACTGTAAAAGCTAAATCCTGCGAGTTCTGTGGGAAGTCCTTTAAGTTCCAGAGCAACTTAATTGTCCACAGGCGTAGTCATACCGGAGAGAAACCTTACAAGTGCCACCTCTGCAACCATGCCTGCACGCAGGCCAGCAAGTTGAAGCGCCACATGAAGACTCATCGGCACAAATCCTCCTCCACTACCTCCAAATCAGACGATGGCCTTTCAACTGCGAGTTCACCTGAGCCAGGTACAAGTGATTTGCCAAGCAGTGCCACCAATGCTCTTAAATCAGTGGTGGCAAAGTTTAAAATCGAGAACAATGGCATGATCCCTGAAAATGGACAAGAGGAAGATGACGAAGAGGAAGAGGAGGAGGAAGAAGAGGAAGAAGAGGAGGAAGATGAAGAAGAAGAGGAAGAAGAGGAGGAGGAGGAGGAGAATGAGAGTGAGGCTGGTGAAAGGAATGGTATAAACTTTAGCTTGAGCCTAGAAGGTGCACGTCATCACGAGAACAATAGACATCGACACAACAAAAATGTGGAGGGAATTCAGGACTATCGAGAAGCGCTAAAACATTACAAACGAGGAGACCACCACAGATCAGCTCATGAGACATGTGGCGACAGTTCCCCAAAAGAGTCTTCTCAAGTTAACGAAGGGTATGGACACATCGTAAATGGGTCGGCCTCCTACTCAAACGATGACCTCTCAACGAAACTTCTTGCCGGAAGTCCAGGTTCTGACAGTCCTCTCACTAAGCGAATCAAGGTGGAAAAAGACCTTGATCTTCCAACTCCTACAATCCCCAATTCAGAAAATGTGTACTCGCAATGGCTGGCCGGATATGCCGCGTCGCGCCAGCTCAAGGATCCTATCCTCAACTTTGGGGACTCAAGACAATCACCTTTCGCCACCTCTTCAGAGCACTCCTCGGAGAATGGAAGTCTCAGGTTCTCCACTCCTCCTGGGGAGCTGGATGGAGGCACAGCCTCTGGGCGTAGCGGCACGGGAAGCAGAGCCAGTACACCCCACCTTCCCAGTGGTCGCCCCAGCTCCAAGGATGGCCGCCGTAGTGACACGTGTGAGTTTTGTGGCAAGGTCTTCAAAAACTGCAGCAACTTGACAGTACATCGCCGCAGCCATACTGGGGAGAGGCCATATAAATGTGAGCTTTGTAGCTACGCCTGTGCTCAGAGCAGCAAGCTGACGCGGCACATGAAGACGCATGGACAGACAGGCAAGGACGTTTACAAATGTGAGATATGCCACATGCCTTTCAGCGTCTACAGCACTCTGGAGAAGCACATGAAAAAATGGCACAACGATCGGCCATTGAGCATCGAAATTAAATCGGAGTAAATTTGATGATGTCTTTCGCAGAACACAATACTTAAAGCACAGCGTCAGATGAGTATACTGGCCGAAAATTTTTCGAAACCGACGCAAGACTCTGAGCCCTTTCGAATGTGCAATAACTTTATGTTTTGTACTCCTTTTCTTACTGGTTGGCATGTGTTAGCTTGATTGATTAGCGGTATTGCTGTTGTTACTGTCTTTTATCGAATGGGACATTTCATGCTGCAAGCGGTTAATTTTTACATATCATACCTAGTCGTATTGTATCATTTAAGCCTGTAATCTTTTGACTACCTACATTCACACTGGGGTTTACACTGTTCGTTAGGGATATAGACAAACTTTAGGGTTACCAGTGAACGTTTGAATGGTAACATTTTACTAAAATACTAAAAACGTTAGAATTTTTATTGTTGCTTGTGAAAAAGAGTGCCTTGGGTGTTCAAAGCATCTGTGGTTTCTGCCGTTTGCCATAAGCCTGGGGATATTGTTCAATGCAAAATGAGGTTCTTGCATCAAGTACCTATCGTGAATTCACTAAATGCAGGAATCCAGTGTATGTTCTTGTGTATATCATTTACTAGCATACAGTAACATGTTGTGTTCCTTTTAAGTTTGCCTTTTGGCTTTGTGAGATTTTACCTTGTGTTTTGATATCAAACAAACAGGTATATTAGTAAGTTTTCTTTAAACTTAGGGTCTATGGGTTTTTTTATGAAGGTTTTTGTTTTTATATATATATATATATATATATATATATATATATATAAATATATATATAGTCACCCTGAAAATGTGTTTTACTCAGTAAACAGCCAACTTATTGGACTATACTGATAAATTTCTATTTGGTGCATGGAACAAAAACGCATATTATGTAAATACGTCCATTTTTTTTATCAAATTCATTTCTCGACAGGGTCATTTTTAACAAATATTCCCTGAATAAGCTGGATTGAAAATCCTTTTTGAAATTTTGAACTAAGCTCAGATTGGCTATAGAAATAGAAGTAGTTTAGCGAGACCAGGTTTGATGGAGCAATGCAGGAACGCATTATGAGGACATTTACAAATTCCTGGATGAAAGTCTGAATACTTTAGAGCAGTGGTCCCCAACCTTTTTATCACCACGGTCAACGCTTGACAATTTTACCATCGACCAGGTTGGGGGGCGGTGGTTAGTAGGTTGCTAAGCGACCTTTTTTTCAGAGTTTTCTCAGAGCACTGCAATGTTTGGGTGTTCTGTGTTTGTCTAAGATAATTAGTCTACCGAAATGAGTATATTCCATACAAGCTGAAGCTGATTGGTCAATTCTTGTAATGAGCGCAAGCCGCACACCTCCATTGGAAGTAACAAACTTGCGCGAACTAATAATAATAATTCCTTACATTTATATAGCGTTTTCTGGACACTCAAAGCGCTTTACACATTGGGGGGAATATCCTCATCCACCACCAGTGTGCAGCATTCACCTGGATGATGCGACGGCAGCCATATTGTGCCAGACCGTACACCAGCTAATTGGTGGAAAGGAGACAGAGTCATGAAGCCAATTATGATATGGGGATGGTTAGAAGGCCATGATGGGCAGAGTCCAGTGGGCAAATTTGGCCAGGATGCCAGGGTTAAACCCCTACTCTTTTTCGAAGGACATCCTGGGATTTTTAACGACCACAGAGAGTCAGGACCTCGGTTTAATGTCTCATACGAAAGATGGCGCTCACTGAGCAGTATAGAAGCCCCATCGATATACTGGGGCGTTAGGACCCACACAGATCGCAGGTTGAGCGCCCCCTGCTGGCCTCTCTAACATCACTTTTGGCAGCAACCTAGCTAGAACTCCAGACAAGTGATGTGTGAATGGCTCCTAAAAGGCCACCATCATTTGCAATCTCTAGCAGTTGATCTTCTTGCACAGATATGGTGGATTCACCTGATTTGTTGACAAATGGGTTGCGGATCTATTCCTTGGCAGTTCGTGGGTCCTTCACTCTGCCTTTTCCCCTTAGCAAAGAAACTTTCCAGTGATGTCTGTTTCTTACTGATTTTGCTGCTTGGGGTAAATTTTGGCCCTCAAGTGACCGAGATGTAAGTTCAGACTCAGATAATAAATAAAACGTTAATAATTAATGATTTCTTGTGCGGCCCGCTACCAACTGATCCACCACCCGGTGGTTGAGGACCACTGCTTTACACTTGCTCGTGATATACTTTAACAACATCTTCTTTTATACAACGCTCTTCAGTTTCTAAAGCTATGTACTGTATATACCCCCGTTTATTAGCGAAGCACTTAGCCATGTTCACATATTTTGTGCCCGTCGAGATGACATTCAGACTTTTTCTTCTCTACATTATCCCATAGTGAATTTTATGAATAGCACTTGCCACTCAGCCTAAAGCTCTGTATCTGTCCTGCTAATCTACGGGCAGGTGGTTGAGTATAAAACAAAACCGCTCTCCAGTGGCACAAAATAAAAAAAAACCTGCACTGTTCAATATTTTTTCCTGTTTACAAGAGATTTTCCTCTCATACGGACAACATGATGAGGCGTCAACATATTATGTGAAATAGAGAGCCTAGAATTCTTGGTCAGCGAAAAAAAGAAGCTTATAATAAATATAATAAGCTTATAAATAAAAACGACTGTTCATTTAGAAGCTAGACTTTAAATCGAAACAGTGTATGTTTATCTCAGTGAATATACTCCAATCCCGCTGCTTACACAGCCATTTTTTATTGTACTTTTTCATTAATAATAAAATGTGTTGGGGTTTGTTTTTTGAAATACTTTGGTGTTTTTAACAGGAAATTAATTTAAAGTGTTCCGTTTTCGTTTTCTGCCGCTCATGTTCATTTCTTGGTGGGTTACTTACAATGTACTATGTAAATACTAAATGTTATGTACATTTTTCCTTTTTTTCCTCCTTTGGCAGTTCTTCAGGATGCATTATAATGAGATTAGGAGTTCATTTGACATTTTCTAGGGCTTACGGTCTGTCAAAAGCTATTGTGACACACTTGAGTTTGCCATGTCAGTGTGTAGAGATGATCTGGATTTAATTGTTCATCAAGAGTAGTCAAGATAGTATTTATATAGAGACTAGAATTCCAGACTGTTCCTTGTTCACTTTAATGGTACATAAAAAAAACTGTAGTTGAGCTCAGCATGCTGCCACCATTTTTGGTTTTCCCCTTAACTTGGCAGGATAATATAGTGTGAATCGTTTAAATGTGTGAAAACTGAGTTTATAAGAAAAAGAAAAACAAAAAAAAGCTATGTGAGGAGGGTTACGACGACAATAAAAGGCTATACAATGGCTTTTTGACGCAATCCTCTTTGAAATAACATGATGATGAGGAACAGGTGGTTTTATGATCTCTGGCCTTTGGATATGCAGTAAAAGTTTCATAGTTAGTGGGTTTCCCTTTTTATTTTCAACTGTCCTCGTCTCCCCCCCCGCAAACCTGAAACATTCCAGTCATCTTTGAAAGAATGGATGTCATATGCAATGAATCGAGAGTCAATAAATACATTTAAAATGCATTTTGAAATACAACTGTGCAGTTCGTCTTGTTTGTTTTATTTCTGAGATTCAGCAGGAAACAACACCTACTGATCTGCTGCAGATTTACACAGAATCAGCCATTTGTAGAGCTCCACACTTCCTTCTTGCATGTGTCTTTATTAGATATTCTAGCTAATTGGATTTAGTTTTTAGCTGCTAATATTAAATTGTAGAACTCTCAACTCTATTCAAAATGTTTATCCAAACTGAACTCATTCTGTGAAATTTTACCCCAAAAATCAGTGCATAAAAATATGAACACTACTGTTCAACTCAGGCTCATTCTGAAAACGTACTGCTAGATACATTTCTGGAAAGCACCAAATACCTCCCAGGAGCTATGTTTTTTTCCAGTTTTTGTTCTTTTGTTCTTCACGAATCCACCAGAAGTCGCTGTGTACGCTTTTTGAGAATCTCAAATTTCTTTCATGAGTGCCATTCGCACCTGCTGTTCTCGCATAAATTCACCAGAGGCTGCTGTTGACTGACTGACTGACTGACCGATCGACTGACCGATCGACTGACCCACCCTCATTCCTCCCTAAAGCCAAGCGATAGTGTTTTCAAAAGAACCGATTGACCACCGCCCACCGCCTTCCCTAAACCCAACCGACAGTTTTCAAATGCAAATCAGAAAAAGAAAATCCTTCCCGGCAGCCTGACTTTTACCACGTTTTCAGTTGTACCACAATCTCACACTTTTCTTTACTTGTTTATTTCATTTTTTGGCTTTTGTTTTTGTCTTACCTGCTTTCTGGAACTATTCTTTGCCGGACTCGAAGCCTGTCGTCGTGGTCAACTCCTCTCTGCATCTTAAGTCCGTCAACATACATGGCGAGCCACTAGATAAACTGGTAACAGCAGGAAAGCCATCCATACTGAGGTAGGCGGTCAGCTGCTAAGCACGAAAAGGAACAGCTTCATGCCACCCCATGTCTTTCCTTTTAAAGATGAAATGCAGCCATACATACTTCTGGCTACATAATTTGTGTTCTCCAGAAACGTATATATGGCTATGTTTTCAGAATAAGTCTATGTTGAAAGTGTTACTTGGGCTTTCAAGAAATATTATTTGTTTTTCTTTTCTTACTAACCATGGCTTTGCAACATTCGGATATACACAAAGCTAATTTATTTATTTTTACTTAAGGGGTCATTTACCATTAGTAAAATTTTCAGTTGACAGTTTTGTATTCAAAATAGTGCTAGAGATAAAAGTTTGTATTGACATACTCTATACAGGTTTACTGTTTGTTTTTATGTGTGTGTGTGTATATATATATATATATATATATATATATATATATATATATATATATATATATATATATATATATATATATATATATATATACTAGGGTTGTCAAGATACTAGAATTTGGTACCAATTGATACTGACATTTTAAAACGTCCATTTTCTGCTAACATTTGAACGCTGTTGAGCACGTTTTTAAACAGCTCAACAGAAATGAGATTGGCCGTGAAGGTCATCTGTTCACCAAACTCTCCGCTGTTTACTTAGTGTTACCACAGGTACAGGGACACTTGAGTGTTTTAAAGCATTTAAAACGTTTTGAATAACTTTAAAAAAATGTAAATAAACAGGAAAAACGACAATTTCTTTAAAATGTGCTACATAGGGTACACTCTCAGAACATTCTGTGACATTCCTTAAAAGTTGTGTAAATGTTAGCACTTAACTTGAGTAAAATGTTTTTGGAACATTCTTGTAATGCTGGAAAAGCCCTCATAGAACATTAATATAAAGTGGATGGAATGTTCTAATTATGTTGTGAGAACATTGATATAACAATTTAAACAATATTTAATATAACATTAAATACAATTATTTGAACATTAATATAATGAGACCAAAACAATATGAAACGTTTTAAATAACATTATCATAACCAAAACAAAACAAGTTGTATGTTTAATATTTTTTAACCGTAAATTAACAGGAAAAATATCAATTTCTCAAAATATACTACACAGGGAATGCTCTCAGAACATTCCATAACATTCCTTAAAAACTGTGTACATGTTAGCACATAACATGAGTAAAATAATGTTTGTGGAATATTCTTGTAATGCTGGAAAAACCCTGGTAGATTACATTAATATAAAGAGGAACAACCCAAGCTCATTCTGATTATGTACCCCTATATACATTTCTGGAGAGTGCCAAATACATCCCAGGAACAATTTTTTTTTGCAGTTTTTGTTTTTGTGAATCTGGCAGAGGCCGCTGTGGATGCTTTTTCAGATCTCAAACTTCTCTCGCTATGAGCAGGGTGAAGCTGCAGGCCCGGAAACCCAACTGCACACTCAGACCTGCACGCTCACACCAGCACCTTTTAGGCATATCGTTTTCTCGGACTGTTGGGTCGGGTGAAGCGGTAGGTCTGGAGACCCAACTGCAGAGACAGTCCTCACTTCAGCCTCCAGATTCACTATGCAATGGACAATTATACACCCCCCTACGCTAAACCCAACCGTCACAGTTGCATAGTCATTACCTTAGTGGGTGATACAATGTCCACTACGTAGTGGACCTAGTCCAGTACTTCATCATGGTTACAGACTGCAGCATGGACATCTTGCAACTGCATCCTCAGACCAGCATTTTCTAGCAAGTAGCAACATCGGACACGTGACCCTAACGCTAACCCTAAAGATAGGTCTGGAGGTGCAGGTCAAAGCTTGCAGTTGGGTCTCCGGCCCTGCAGCTTCATAATGTTGCTTGCTAATGCCATTCGCACCTGCTGTTATCCCATAAATTCACCAGAGACCACTGTCAACTGACTGACCGTCCAACCGACCGACTGATACCCCCATCCACCCCCTATCCCATAAACCCAACCAACAGTGTCTTCAAAAGCACCAATCAACCAGGGCCCACCCACTTCCCTAAACCCAGTGACAGTGTTTTGAAAAGCAATCCAGAAAAAGGAAAGCTCTTGCGGCCGCTGTTTTTTTTTTTTGTTCAGATTTTACCTTATTCTCACCCTGTTATTTACTTGTTTGTTTGTTTGTTTGTTTGTTTGTTCGTTCTTTTGCCTTGGACAAACTGGTAAGAGTGGAAAAGCCATCCATACGGAGGTCAGCGGTCATCATACAGCCATCATACCGCCCTGTAGTGTTTGTTTTAAAGATGAAATGCAGCCATACGTACCTCTGGCTACATAATTCGCAATCTCCAGAAATGTATATAGGACTGCGTTTTCAGAATAAGCCTTTGTTAGGATGGAATGTTTTAATAACGTTTTAAATAATGGTTTGAGAACATTAACATAACAAGACTAAAACAATATGTTTCCCAGTACTGAGTTGTGGGTGGAAGGGCATCCCCTGTGTAAAATATATACCAACATATAGTTGGCGGTTCATTCCACTGTGGTACCCCTGATAAATAAGAGACTAAGCTGAAGGAAAGTGAATGAAACAATATGGAAAAAGTATTAAATAACATTATTATAACTAAGACAAAAATATGTTGTATATTTAAATTAGTGGTGGCCCGTTATCGGCGTTAACGTGCGGCATTAACGTGAGACTCTTATCGCGCGATAAAAAAATATCGCCGTTAATCTGTTCTCAAAGTGGGGTGGGGAGCTGGGTCTATTCTACGCATGCTATGATGACTTTCACCTTGATATTTCACCTGACCGGTGAGCCGTCTGACAAAAAAGTGCCCCTCTGAAATCAGCAGGATGTCTGACTTTAACTGCAGTTAGGCAGTTTTACTTTCACTCATGAACATTTTATTCATGTGTGGCCAGAGGGATAAATCCAGTTCTTACATGTTATGTTGAAAATTGACCATGGCCCCTTTAAGAAAAGTCCGTCCTTGTCTCGCGATATGTGTGTGTGCTGGCGGGCAGGCGCGTGCACGCGCGGGCACGCACCTGCGTGACTGAGCAGAGAAGCCATGTTTGCATCGTGGTGAGCTGTGTGTGACGAGCTGTGATCGTCGGGGAAAAGCGTTGTTTTGGGGTAAATACTTTCCTAACTTTATTATACAATTGTTAAACCCAAAGATGACATTTAATGAACATTGATTTTGCACATCTTTGTAGATGACTTGGCTTGTGTACAATATAGTGGACTCCATGTTGAACAGTAATCAGGATTTCTGATGTAAGTTTATTATTTCATGTTATATACTAAGTTTATTTACTGTTTCTCGGAATTTGATAGAGTATTATTGTTGTCCTATAAAATAAGGTATCTTGTGTGGTGATACAGGTGTGTATAATGTATATTTCATTGAAAATGTTCAAATTGTGTGATATAAGGTTAAATTGGTTGTGCTAACATGCTTTTATTTCTTTTTTTGTACAATAGCACTGCCGTATTTCAGTGTAGCATAAAGAAAACATTTTTGTATTCGATTTTTGTATACATATTTTTATTTATTGGGGCACTATAGTACCCGAAGTTTTGTGCTCTTGCATTTTTCTTACCATTGTGCTATTGAGATTTGCATAAAAGCAGGATATTGAGTTTTATTTCTGTATAACTATTCAGGATGATTCGTTTTGTATCATTGTTATATTTTTTTTTTTGAGAAAAAGTGTTTTCAAGGAGCTTATTCCGCTGTGCTCCCTTCGACCGCTGTAATATTTTCTTATTAAACAGCAGTCAGATAAAACCCCCATTTAAAGCAATTTTTTACATGCTTGTTTTGTGTCTTTATTTGCCACCCGGTCACATTTTGGTACCAGGAGTGGGGTTATCTGACTGTTGGGAGCTTATTTTTTTTACTGAAATACGGCAGTGGCAGGTTCGAGTGCGTCAGTAACCAGGAATTGGAAGCAGTCAACGGTGCTGAGGGTGTCCAGGCTGGTGTCGTCGGCTAAGGTGTTTGTGGCCAAGGGACGGGATCGCTGGACGAGAAGTGGACATCGCCATCTGCAGCTAAAATTCAAGAGACTGCTGTCTGTGAAGCCTGCAAGGACTGAAAGCAGCATTATACAGACTTTGAGATACATATCCTTTGAACTCGAAAAAAAAAAAAAAACGTCTTGCATGTACTTTGTGCTTTTAATGAAGCCTTCATTTTAATGCAGTATGTCACATGTTGAGGAAGAGGGGGTAGAACTACAGGGTGCTGTCGGTGGAGAGGGTGTACATCAGGGTATGGATGAGCTCCAGGGACAAATCCAAGAGCTCAGTAGAAAGCATGCTGAAGCCATGGCAGCTATTTCCAATCTAAATAGAGAGCCAACTAGGTCTTACCTGTATGTGCCCAGAGAGCGTCAAATTCAGCCTTTTAGTGGTGATTTCGACAAAGATGGTAGAAGTGTTGATGAGTTTATAGAAGAAGTAGAAAGAGTATTGCTTGTACGAAATCAGAACCCAGAAGACCAAACTGACTTTGTTTTTTCCTTACTAAAGGGTGCTGCGTTGGAAGAGGTTAGGTTAAGGAAAGAGGGCCAGTCTCCACAAACAGCAGATATTTTTCAATACCTGCGAGAGGCCTTTAGAGAAAAACGTAGTTCTGCACAGTTATTGCAGACCTTCTATACCCGCAAACAGTTAGAAGGTGAAGACCTTCGTGCATACTCGTATGCCTTGTCGCAAATATTGAATTCTGTGTTGAAACAGTCACCTGATGCTATTGCAAATATGAATGTTACTATCAGAGACCAATTCATTGAGGGATTGCGAGATGCCTCACTCAGGAGAGAACTTCGTAAGTTGGTGAGGGACAAACCACAGTCAACTTTGATTGAAGTTAGGAATGAAGCTCTAATGTGGTCGCTTGAAGATCCCAAATTGCGAGCGAGTAGAGTAGCCATTAACCGTAATGTAAACTCTGAAGCTACAGAAGTCCAATGTGCAGCCTTGGCAATGCCTGCGAAGAGCTCTATTACCCTTGATGACATTCTGAAAGTAGTTGCAGAACAAGGTAAAGCCATCGGCGAGCTAACTCAAGCTGTTCAGAAATTGACCCTGCAATGTGGTAAACCCGAATCAGAGAATCGTAATAAATCAAGAATGCAGCCTAGGTTTACAGATGACGGCCAGCCTATTTGTTTCAAATGTAATGGGGTGGGACACATAGCCAAAAGCTGTGAAAGAAAGGTCAAACCAGCAGTCAAGGAGGATCTTTCATCCTCTTCGCCACAGGGAAATGCCCACCCTCGGTCGCTATGAGCCAGGCGATGCGAGGGCAGTCTATTGGCTCCACTCACAAGAATACAGATCGTGACCGATTACTCCGGCATGCAGTTGGGAAATGTCCTGTAGTTGACCTAAAGATTGGAGGTGTGAGTGTTTCATGTTTACTTGACACCGGAAGCCAAGTCAGTACGGTTACAGAACATTTCTTTAAAAAGCATTTAGCAGGTGAGACTCAAGATATGCTTTCCACATCTGGCTGGCTAAAAATTACAGCAGCCAATGGGTTAGGCATCCCTTACCTGGGTTATCTTGAGCTACCAGTTGAAGCTATGGGTGTCAGCATACCCGAATGTGGCTTCTTGGTGGTTCGGGATACCCAAAGCTCTTCTGCTGTGCCAGCTCTCATTGGCATGAATATTTTAGGCCGATGTAGGCAATTAGTTCATGCTGAGTTTGATACTACTCTAGGTGGAGAGTTGCAATCTGATTGGAGGGAAGTTTTTCAGCAGATGCAGAGTGCCAGTTGCTTTGAGAAACGCGTTGCTGCACGGGTAGCTGGGAAAGACGGGGTGCATATTCCTGCTTGGTCCGTTTCAACCTTGATGGTCAAAAGAAAAAAGTGCAAGTTAACTGAGGGTTCTGCAAACCTGTTGCTAGAGCCTGGGAACTCACCTTTGCCTGAGGGCTTAATAGTGGTGCCTTCTCTTGTTTCCATGGAAAGGCCTTTGTTTCCAGTACAGGTTGTAAATTTTTCCACAGAGGATAAATGGTTGCAGCCTCGTACCCGGCTGGGTACTCTGTGTTCAGTTGAATCATTAAGTCCAACGAGTGGTGGTGAAGTTAAGTTCCACAGGATATCAGCTGGGGTAGAAGAGATATCTGTAAACCGAGAAGAGAATCAAGCATTGACAAATACTTTACCAGACTTTCTTAACAAGATGCAGCTTGGTGGTACGTCTGAGCAGCAGACAGAACTTAAAGATTTGTTGTTGAGGTATGTTGATGTTTTTGCACTCGATGACGAAGAGCTAGGGTTTTCTGATAAAGTGCAGCACGAGATCAATCTGGTAGATGACGTACCAATTTCTCTGCCCTATCGCCGTGTCCCACCAACCCAGTATGGTGAAGTCCGGGAGCATATCACTAAACTTTTAAAAAAGGGAGTCATTAAACCCAGCACTAGTGCTTATGCTTCACCCATAGTGCTCGTGAGAAAGACAGATGGAAATCTTCGATTGTGTGTCGATTACAGACAATTGAATTCAAAGACAAAGCGAGATGCATTTCCATTGCCTCGCATTGATGAAAGTTTTGATGCGTTACAAGGTGCCAAGTTCTTTTCAACTCTTGATTTGGCTAGTGGGTACCATCAGGTGGCCGTGCGTGAAAAAGACCAACCAAAGACAGCATTTACTACCCCATTTGGTATATTTGAATATTCTCGTATGCCTTTCGGAGTTTGTAATGGACCGTCTACATTCCAGCGTCTTATGCAATCTACTATGGGAGATTTGATCTTTCAGATTATGCTGGTCTATCTAGATGATATCCTTGTTTATTCATCTTCTTTCCACGAACATCTGCAGAGGCTGGAAGTTGTGTTGAGTAGGCTGAAAGAAACAGGGCTCAAGGTGAAGATTGAAAAATGCTGTTTCCTCCAAAATGAGGTAAAGTTCCTGGGTCATCACATTTCAGGTCATGGCATTGGAACTGACCCTGAGAAGGTTGAGGCTGTAAGAAGTTGGAAGACTCCTTGTACAGTAAAAGAGTTGAGATCATTTCTAGGCTTCTGTAGCTACTATAGGAAGTTTATTGAAGGATTTTCCAAAATTGCTGGCCCACTTCATGATCTAGTGAACTTTTGTCTGAGAAAGCTGGGCATGGTGAGAAGGCCTGAGTTTTGTTCACTGTGGTCTACAGAGTGTCAGGCAGCCTTTGAGCTTTTAAAGGATAGGCTCACATCAGCTCCAATTTTAGGCTATGCAGACTTTACTTCTCCGTTTATAGTAGAAACAGATGCCAGTAGTGAGGGACTTGGTGCCATCCTCTATCAGCAACAAGGTGACAGTAGAAGAGTGATTTCCTATGCTAGTAGAAGACTGCGCAATGCGGAAAAGAATGACCGGAACTATAGTAGCATGAAGCTTGAGCTTCTAGCTCTTAAATGGGCTGTTTCAGAAAAGTTCCGGGGATATTTGCTTGGCTCAAAATTTGTAGTTGTTACAGATAATAACCCACTTTGTCATCTGAGAACAGCAAAATTGGGTGCAGTCGAACAAAGGTGGGTGGCCCAATTAGCTGTTTTTGATTTCGAGGTCAAATATCGGCCTGGTCG
Source organism: Danio aesculapii (assembly GCF_903798145.1). Lineage (NCBI taxonomy): Eukaryota > Metazoa > Chordata > Actinopteri > Cypriniformes > Danionidae > Danio > Danio aesculapii. Next base: position 8,647,435 of record NC_079440.1, read on the forward strand.
GCATAATGCTGCTGCTGACGCCCTCTCTAGGCAGCCATTAGCAGGGGAGCCTGCTAATTCTGAAGACATTGAATATGATGATTGCATTACCATTTGCAATGTGATCAACAGAGGTACACCTCTAGATCTGGAATTAGTGGTAGCTGGTGAACAGTGCTGTAAGGTTAGACAGATTCGTGCCTTGGAGTGTGGGACCAGAGGGGAGGGCACTGATACTCAAGGTGGTACATTTGCTCTTCCAGGCTACACCAGAGCTCAGTTAAAGAGTTTCCAGGATAGAGATTTGACTCTTGGCTCTTTTAGGGAGTTTTGGGATTGTAAGCGAAAGCCCACAAGACAGGAGAGAAGCGACCTGCCAAAGCCTGTACTGTCATTGTTAAAGCAATGGAAACACCTTAGAGAGTCCGATGGGTTGTTGTATCGTGTGGTGGATGATCCTCGTTTTGGTGAGTGTCAGCAGTTGCTTTTGCCAGCCTGTCTAAAAGAGCAAGTCCTTGAAAGTGTCCATAATAAAATGGGACACCAAGGCATTGAGCGTACCCTCCACCTCTTAAGGCAAAGGTGTTTCTGGGTTGGCATGCATGAAGATGTGGAAGGGTGGATTAAACATTGTCAACGTTGTGTTCTAACTAAAATGCCCCAGCCACGAATTCAACCTCCGATGAAGTCGTTTTTAGCTTCAAGGCCTTTGGAAGTGGTAGCGGTAGATTATACCATGCTTGAACCCGCCTCAGATGGTCGCGAGAATGTATTGATTGTAACTGATGTGTTTACTAAATTTACTCAGGCATTCCCCACCAGAGATCAGCGAGCTGACACTACAGCCAAGGTTTTACTCAAAGAGTGGTTCATGAAGTATGGGGTGCCACAAAGGTTACATTCGGATCAGGGAAGGAATTTTGAAAGTGAAGTTGTTGCTGAGCTGTGTCGACTGTATGGTGTGAAGAAAACGCGCACCACTCCCTACCATCCGCAAGGCAATGCCCAATGCGAGCGGTTCAATAGAACACTTCACGATTTGCTAAGATCACTTCCACCTGAGAAGAAAAAGCGTTGGCCAGAACACCTCTCTGAGTTGACTTACGCCTACAATGTAACTCCCCATGCCACGACTGGGTACTCACCCTATTTCTTGCTCTTTGGTGTAGAACCGCGTCTTCCTGTTGATGCTCTTCTAGGCCATGAACAATCTGTAGAGGGAAGGCAGGATTGGTTAGCCATTCATCAAAAGCGACTCAAAGAGGCTCATGAAAGAGCAAAAGAGTATGCCGAACAAAAGGCTTCTGAAAGACTTGCTCCCTTAAATGAGAGGGTTTACTGTCCCACAGTTAATGTAGGTCAAACAGTGTACTTGCGTCACCGACCAGCTGGCCGAAACAAGATCCAAGATGCGTGGGCTCCTACTGTGTATCGAGTTGTAGAAGTACAGGACACCACATATACAGTTGAACCTCTTGAGGGTGGTCCTTGTAGGAGAGTGCACAGAGTTGATTTACGCCCTTGTGTTGGTCCTGTTGTTGAGACGGTGGTATCGGAGAGTGGTTTGACACCTCCATCAAAACACTCCCCACTTGTAAAGGGGAAAGATGATGTAGACCCTGAGTGTGTAGTATTGGAAGAAGTAACATTTCCTTGTCGTGAGGAACCTAGAAATATAGATGTTGGAGTATCCAGGTCAGTAGAGGAATCATTTCCGGTGGAATCAGATCTTGTTCGGGATGATGAAGAACAGCAATATTCTCATCCAGAGCAAGTAACAGATGAGTGCGTTGACCCATTGGTGAAGGAACATGTGTCTAAAAAACCTGTCCCAGCACCAAGAAGAACTAGTCGAGTCAATGCTGGTGTGCATTCCAACCCATTTAATGAACCAAGATCAGCTTGTAACTCTGTTTCACTCAGTCCTGAAGTGTTTTCCCAGGTTTTGACAACCCTTGGTAGTGTATTTTTCAGAGAAGCAGTGAAAGAAGTTAAGAATATGTTTTGAAATCATTGAGGACAACGAGTTCTTAACAGGGGAGAGTGTGGCCAGAGGGATAAATCCAGTTCTTACATGTTATGTTGAAAATTGACCATGGCCCCTTTAAGAAAAGTCCGTCCTTGTCTCGCGATATGTGTGTGTGCTGGCGGGCAGGCGCGTGCACGCGCGGGCACGCACCTGCGTGACTGAGCAGAGAAGCCATGTTTGCATCGTGGTGAGCTGTGTGTGACGAGCTGTGATCGTCGGGGAAAAGCGTTGTTTTGGGGTAAATACTTTCCTAACTTTATTATACAATTGTTAAACCCAAAGATGACATTTAATGAACATTGATTTTGCACATCTTTGTAGATGACTTGGCTTGTGTACAATATAGTGGACTCCATGTTGAACAGTAATCAGGATTTCTGATGTAAGTTTATTATTTCATGTTATATACTAAGTTTATTTACTGTTTCTCGGAATTTGATAGAGTATTATTGTTGTCCTATAAAATAAGGTATCTTGTGTGGTGATACAGGTGTGTATAATGTATATTTCATTGAAAATGTTCAAATTGTGTGATATAAGGTTAAATTGGTTGTGCTAACATGCTTTTATTTCTTTTTTTGTACAATAGCACTGCCGTATTTCAGTGTAGCATAAAGAAAACATTTTTGTATTCGATTTTTGTATACATATTTTTATTTATTGGGGCACTATAGTACCCGAAGTTTTGTGCTCTTGCATTTTTCTTACCATTGTGCTATTGAGATTTGCATAAAAGCAGGATATTGAGTTTTATTTCTGTATAACTATTCAGGATGATTCGTTTTGTATCATTGTTATATTTTTTTTTTTTGAGAAAAAGTGTTTTCAAGGAGCTTATTCCGCTGTGCTCCCTTCGACCGCTGTAATATTTTCTTATTAAACAGCAGTCAGATAAAACCCCCATTTAAAGCAATTTTTTACATGCTTGTTTTGTGTCTTTATTTGCCACCCGGTCACACATGCCTCCGTGATAAACTGGAGTATTAGACACAAATAAGGAGTTAGGACTGGTGAGAGTGTTATGGAATTTAATAACGTACGTCAAATGGAAAGAAAACAAACATCGCATTTCACGATGTGTGTGTGTGTGTGTGCGTGTGTGTGTGTGTGTGCGTGTGTGTGTGTGTGTGTGTGTGTGCGGTCCTTTATTGTGTAACGAGTAAAGTGTATGGCCCCTTTAAGAGCATGCACCATTTTTTTTTTATGTTGTTGCATTAGACACGAGCCCCTGCATGTATGTAAGGGTACTCTGTTGCTCCGCTTATTTTACATTTTCTTCAGTAACCCTGTGTGTGGTATTAGTTTGTAACTGACAGTATACTCATTTCCTGGACAATAAACTACTTCTAAGGGAAAATCGTCTTTGCAAACTTTGTTTATTTTGAGGGCTACCCATATTGCTCCGTATGCAGGCCGTTACAACTGACAGCCGCGTGTGTGGATCTTGTCAGAAAATATCTGTAGTATCTGGATGCAGCCTTTATGATGCAAGCTGAGATTGCATCACTCAGCGAAGCAATGAAAATATGGCGAAAAGTCCTACATGACGGAAATAGCCTAGTTTGATCACTGTGTTTACATGAATAATGCCACTAATATATGCATACTCCACATGTCTTAATTTCATTTCTGTTTATTTCAGTTATGACTTTAGTCACATTAAGGTGATCAAAAATCACCGTTTCGAGCTTATGTAGGCCTACAGTTCACAATTCATGTTTAACTGAATAAACAGTTAGTAAACACAAGTACATCTTATTGAACATAATTTACTTTCATCACCAATTTTCATAGTGGAACAGTTTCTCAAGCAGTTTGTGATGCATTTTGGAAACAGGAGATAAGCCCCTGGTCTAATGCTCCACCTGGCTTGAGAAACCAGTTCTCAAAGACTTACTCTTAGTCATTTTTTGGGTAGTACACATATTCTGAATGCCTTCGACAGAATTCAAATGAGCCATTTTAATCTTGAATAATCTAGATTCATTCCGAGATTAATCTAGATTAAAATCTAGATAAAAAATGTATCTATGCCCCCACCTATAGTTTAAATATAATATTACCTTTCTAAACTTTCTACCTTTCTTACTTTCTAAAATATTAATGTAAATAAACAGGAAAAAAGTCAAGTTCTTCAAGAATATTGATGTTTTTAATATCAATACTTTTTTTTAATTAACTGACATTTTGTTGAAGCTATGTGCTAAAGAGCTCTGTTTTCTTTATCCTCCACCACTGCCTGCATATATGTGTGGATGTGTACACATGAGTATTAACACCAGGTGTGTTTGCTTTGGAGAACCAGACGAAAAGACGGAAGTTGCTAGCTTTATCTTTTGTCTCAGGCTTTTGTGTGGTCATTTGGCTGTCTGTTTTATAACTTTAACAGCCGCTTTTTTTTTTCATTCATTTTTGCACTCTTTGCTTTTCCTTTGTGGACTGACACCGACGTGACAAAGTAATCTCTCTCTCTCCCTGTCTCTTTATCTATCGCTCTGCCCTTGCTTCAGCTCTTTATGTTTACTGACCTAGAGGTGATTAAAGTCCAGCCTTAGAAAAGGATCCAGCTTTTTAAACTGTTGACAGTTGAGATAAAAGCCCTTAAGACTTGGGTATGGGCGCTGTGGGTTGAGGCATGTTTGTGTGTCTGTGTTTTACGGGGCTTAAGAGTCCAGCCGGCTTTCTGCTCCCCTCTTCCAAGTTCAATGTCAAAGGGTGAACAATGGCGGGTCACAGGGATCCTGGGCCCAAACAGAGCGTGCATAGCCTGCATACTTTTCCCAGAGCAGGTCCTGACCTCTGCCCTCTGCCTCTCTCCCTCCCTAAAGAATATATTTTCAGGTTCTCAGGGAAGATCTGTCAATTTCCCTCACAAAAGAATGGCTTTTTTGTTAATATACCTTTCTTATGAAGGAACCTGGAAAAGCTACATTTTCTAGCATACAGCAAGTAGACTATAAGCAGGGCCGGCTGACGTTTCTTGCTATTCATGTGCAGAATTTAGTACAAAATCTGTAGATTTAGGAGCAGCATGGTGGCTCAGTGGTTAGCACTGTCGCCTCACAGCAAGAGGGTCGCTGGTACGAGTCTCAGCTGGGCCAATAGGCATTTCTCTGTGGAGTTTGCATGGTCTCCCAATGTTGGCGTGGGTTTCCTCCGGGTGCTCCGGTTTCCTCCACAGTCCAAATACCTGCGATATAGATGAATTGAAGCCAAAGAGCTAACCACTGAGCCACCGTTCCATTAATATAAGATGAGACTGAACATTTTGAACAATGTTATTATAACCAAAACATACTGTAATGTTGATACATTGTGTAATAAAACTGGACTACTAAAAAAGTATGTTATACAACTTAATGGCAATGTTAAGGTAATGTTTTTAGAACGTAAAATTGTTAGCTGCATGGGTATACATTGCAACATAGGTTCATTCTGAAAACGTAGCCCTTTATACATTTCTGGAGATTGATGTAGCCAGAGGAACATAATGGCTGCATTTCGTCTTTAAAACGAACGCTAAGGGGCGATATGACGGCGTTCATTTTCGCGCTTACTAGCTGACCGCTTACCTCCAAAAACATATTCTGATTCATTCAAATGTTATGTTTTTAGCTTAGCAACATGCTAATTAAAACTAAAATGAGTTGACCAGCATGCTGTGTGAGTATGATACTATTTGAATGACATTACTGCCTAATCCGCACAAATGAGTCCATTTTCAGTTAAAATTTTGTTCTGATGTGATCAAATATATACATTTATTGACCACAAAGCTATGGATGTTTCTCAGCAGGCACACATTATCATAAGATGTTAATATTAGGTTAGATTTAGGTTGGGATGTCAGGTGACCAAAATTCAAAGTCTAGCCAGTGTCTAAAGACAACTTGTTTTTGGCGTTCAACAACGACGTCAGATTATGTTGATATTTGGTTGATTTTAGGTTGTGTTGGAAAGTGACCAAAATCTAATGTCTGACAGATGTCATAGAGGTAACGTCCACACAACGTCAAGGTGTAAAGCTGCAGTCACACTGCACTGCACTTCTCCCCATAGACTTCCATTCATACGCACGCGAATGCGTCAGACCGGAAACGCAAAGTCGTGTGGCAAGTTTTGCAAAGCTTGGTGAACTCTGACCTGCGAAATTGCTTCACATGATTGCGTGAGACCAATCGAAGATCAAAACATGACCTCTGTGGACAGGAGTTTAAAACATGGACCAATCGCTTTCTTTTTTTTAATGTCTATTCATCTTGTTTAATCCCGCCCATTTTCACAGTGCCGTACTACAGAATCTGGCATCCACAAACTCTAGTGTGACTGTGGCATAAGATGATTAGACGTTGATATTTTGTTGATTTTAGCTTGATTTTAGGTTGGATGTTAGATATTGACATCAGCATGATGCTGGGTTCTAACGTCGGCCCGATTTTCATTTCCAAACAAAAGCTAATGTCCTCACGACATTGGGGTACAACGTCAATATGACGTCATGTTGACGTCCTGTGCCTGGATTTCAGAAATGCTAGTTCCTAATAGATGAATGCAAGTAGATGAACGACAGTGAGGACGTGAACCGTTTTTGTTCTTAAAAGCAGTTGAAAATACTAAAACGCATTAGTGTAGGTGAAAACACTTCTGCTGTGTCCGAAACTGCATACTTCCATACTAAATAGTATGCTAAAAACAGTTTTCGAGCTGTGTAGAATGTCTAAATTGCAACATAGTCTCATTTCTGAAAACGTAGCCCTATATACATTTCTGGACATTTCAAATTTTGCAGCCAGAAGTACGTATGGCTGCATTTCGTCCTTAAAATGAACACTACTGGGTGGTATGACGCTGCTCCTTTTCGCGCTTACCAGCTGACTGCTTACCGCCATGTGGACGGCTTTACAGCTTTTACCAGTTTGTCCAGTTATATCGTCAAGTACATTGGCAGACTTACTGTAAGAAGCGGAGAGGAGTTGACCATGACGACGGGGTTTGAGTCGGATGAGGAACGATTCCAAAAAGCAGGTAAAACAAAAACAGAAGCCAAAAAATAAAATAAACAAGTACATAACAGGGTGATAATGTGATAAAATCTGAAAATGTGGTAAAAATCAGGCGAGGACATTTTTTTTTTTCTGGATTGCTCTTGAAAACTGTCAGTTGTGCTTAGGGAAGTGGGTGGGCGGGTCAATCGGTGCTTTTGAAAACACTGTTGGTTGGGTTTAGGGAAGGAGGAGGGTGGGTCAGTCAATCGATCAGTCAGTCAGTCAACAGTCAGTCAACAGCAGCCTCTAGTGGATTTACGTGAGAACAGCAGGCACGAATAGCACTCGCAAGAGAAATTTGAGATCTCAAAAATCGTACACAGCGGCCTCTGGTGGATTCGCAAAAACAAAAACTGCAAAAAAAAAAAAATAGCTCCTGGGACATATTTAGAGATCTCCAGAAATGTATATAGCAATATGTTTTCAGAATGAGCCTGAGTTGCTGAATTCACAGCATACGAAAAACAGTATGCAAGAAGTTCCCGGATGACCTACTACTTCCAGCATGATTTTGAAGTGCGCGTACGATAGATGCTACGCCATCTCCTGATGCACCACGAGAGAATTCATGAATGGGAGTGAAGCGACGCAACTGACATGGGTAGGTCATGTGATAATGACAAATGGCGAATGCAGTACGTCCGAGTTCACACTACTCACATTCATACTATATAGAACATACTTTTCTAACGATCGTGTAGTAAATTCAAATTCAAATGTAGTACCTACTGAGTAGCAACACTAAAGTATTTTCCTCATCTGTGTGTGATCCAATCAACCAAAATGTACAGTATCTTAATACCAGGGCCCAAAAGAAACAAGCACACCCTTAGAAGTCAATGTACACCATAGGCAATAGACACAGAGACCTTCTTTTTTGGAACAGAGCCAGTGTGTGACTCTTTTGAACGCCCTGCTCTCTGTTCTGTCTTGCCTCAGTGTTTATACTCCACAGGGCTTTGCATCGATGACAGGGGAGCCCCCGTCTCAGAGCTCTATGAGGTTAATCCTGTGTGTGTGTGTGTGTGTGTGTGTGTGTGTGTGTGTGTGTGTGTGCGTGCGTGTGTGTGTGTGTGTGTGTGCGTGTGTGTGTGTGTACAGTATCTGTTTTTCTCAAGTATTAAGGTTGGACTTGGTTGCAGCTGCTTACCCTTTTGATTCCAGGAGTCTCGTCCCCTTAAGATCTCCTGAACACACAGAATTATCACTTGGCCAAGGTGCTTTTCTTGTTTGCCCAGACAGAAGTTGAGGACCACTGGATTAGACGGGGGTCTGTGTTTTGTCTGGGATGAAAAAAAGTGCTGTAAAAGAGGCGCTCCCACTTTTTCGCAAACAAGAGCTCTCTCTCTCACTCACACACACACACACACACACACACATATGTCCGCACACGTGTGCTCAGGCAGAGTCTGGGGGGACGTGACCTTTCTCCAGTCCCTGCAATCCTGGCCCCTTCTCCTTGGGTGAAGCCAGAGAAAGGTCAAAGGTGACTTTTTGGGGGGCTCAAGATTAAGTTTCACATGACTGAGCACCTTTGTTGAGGCCGTCCAGCAGAAAGGAAACGTCCAGGAGGCCTTCATGTCTGTCTGAGGAGGGCCCCAAAAACACCCTTCCCCCTCCGGCATCTTCTCTTCTCTTCTCTTCTCTTCTCTTCTCTTCTCTTCTCTTCTCTTCTCTTCTCTTCTCTTCTCTTCTCTTCATCGTTCTCTTTTTTCCTCTCTTTCCCCCTCTCTTCATCTTTTTCTTCACCTTCACTTCATCTTTCTCTTCCCCTTCATCTTCTCTTTCTCTTCTTCCTCTGCTCTTCACTACTTCTTCTTCACTTTCTTTTTCTCTTCTCCCTCTTTTTTATCTTTCTCTTCATCTTTCTCTTCTCATTTCCTTCTCATTTTCTTCTCTTCTACTTTTCCTTTTTCTTCTTCTACTCTTCACTTCTCTTCATCTTTCTCTTCTTCTCTTCTCCTTCACTTTCTCTTTCTCTTCTTTTCTCTTCTCCTTCTCATTTTCTTCTCTTCTCTTTTTTCTCTTTTCTCCTTCTCTTTCTCTACTTCTCTTCTCTTCTGCTTTTCTTTTCTTTCTCTTTTCCTTCTCTTCTCTAATCTTTCTCTTCACCTTTTTCTTCTATTTGCCTCTCCCTCACATTCTCTTCTTCATCTTCTCTCCATCTTTCTCTTCTCATTTTCTCCTCTTTCTCTTCTCCTCTTCATCATTCTCTTCACTTATTCTTCTCATTATCTTCTCTTCTCCTCTCCTCTCCTTTTCTTTCTCTTTTCCTTCTCCTTCACCTTCTCTTCTCCCTCATCTCTTTATTTTATCTTTCTCTTTTTCTTCTAATTTTCTTCTCCTCTCCTTTTCTTTCTCTTCCATGAGTACTGTGAACTTAATCCGTTTGAGTAAATGAAGCAATTTGAACACAGTAAAACCCAATAAATGAAGAGAACTCAAACTAACTGAGTACTGTAAAACCCAATAAGTTAAGGCAACTCAAACCGTTTGAGGAAACCGATAGCTACAAACCATTTGAGTTAAAAAAACAACTGATCTATAAGTACTGTAAACTTACTCTATTTAAGTTGAATAATGAGGTATTTAATTAACTCATTACTTTCAACACTAAGTTCAAAACGCTTTTCAAATGAGTAGAATTAACTTTCTGTCAATTTTGAGTTAACTACACTTACTTCCTTTGTTAAAGTTGACTGTTGATTTTTACAGTGTACAAATGTACCTCCTGGCATGTATTTTGCACTGTCCAGAAATGTATACAGGGGTACATATCAATAATGAGCCTGGATTGCCTTTTAGATATAGATTTTTTTTTTTTTTTTGGCATGATGTTGTACACTCCTGTTGTAATAAAACAATAGGTGGGCATAGATAATTTTTTTTAAATCTAGATAAATCTTACTGTAATCTTTAAATTAATCTAGATTAAAATGGCCCATTTAAATTCTGCTAAAGGCATTCAAAATATGTGTGCTACCCAAATAATGACTAAGAGTAAGTCTTTGAGAACTGGTTTATCAAGCCAGGTGGCGCATTAGACCAGGGGCTTATCTCCTGTTTCAAAATGCATCACAAACTGCTTGAGAAACTGTTCCACTATGAAAATTGGTGATGAAAGTAAATTATGTTCAATAAGATGTACTTGTGTTTACTAACTGTTTATTCAGTTAAACATGAATTTTGAATTGTAGGTCTACATAAGCTCCAAACAGCGATTTTTGATCACCTTACGCGACTAAAGTCATAACTGAACTAAAGACAAATGAAATAGAAAATACCGCAATCAAACTAAGCTATTACCATTATGTAAGACTTTTGGGCATATTTTCCGACAAGATCCACACACACAGCTGTCAGTAAAGGACTGCACACACACACACATAGCGAAATGCGGAAGTTTTTTCTTTCCCTTGGGCATGCGTTATGAAATTCCATAACACTCTCACCAGTCCTTACTTCTTATTTGTGGAGTAAGTTTGTCACGGGGGCATGAATAAAATGTTCATGAGTGAAAGTAAAACCGCCGAACTGCGAGTAAAGTCACCCAAAATTACAGGAAGCTATTACATGAAAGCACCTAAGTAAACACCTTAATTGTAGTATGGTCTATTAAGGCAAATAACTAGATTACAGATGGCCATGTAAACGTAGTCAGTAGTTTCTTCGAAGTAAGTGAAAGAAGGGCACTTTTTTGTCAGAAGCTCACCGGTCATTCATTTTAAAAAGCACCCGGTCCATTTTATTTGTACATGTTTTACTCGAACGCATAAACTCTAAAGGTGCCTGATAGATAGATGTGTAGCTAACATTAATCAGATTCACTCTAGTGAACTGCACCCATGTTAGCATGGCACGTTTGATGTGGTAATTTCACAGTAGGAATACACACAGGTTCGAAGACTCGTTCTCGCCCCCTACAGTGCAATTCGGCCAGGTATACATCCGCGCTAAAATATCAAGGTAAAAGTCATAATAGCTTGCGTAGAATAGACCCAGCTCCTAACCCAACTTTGAGAATAGATTAACGGCGATATTTCTTTATCGCCCGATAAGAGTCTCACGTCAACGCAGTACGTTAACGCCAATAACGGCCCACCACTAAATAAAACTAATAATAAAAAAATGACTTTGGTCACAATGCACCATTGTTCAAGCAACAGCAGCATCTTTGACCAATTGCAGTTCTGATGGGTACAATAAATAATAAAAATGTGCCTCCACAAGGCAAATAACGACGGCAGATCCTGCAAATCCAGTAGCAGCAGGTCCTTATATCTGTCCGTGCGGAAAACAAGAGGGTCATTTATCGCTGACCTCTGGCCCGGGTGTCTGTGTACAGTTCTGGTGAGACAGTAGGGCGCCAGCTTTACAGCCCTATCAATAACAGAGCCAAAGTTCAACCCTCTTTTTCTTATCTCTTTCGCGTTTTGAACTCCACCTGAGACCGATGTTTAGGCTGACCCTCTTACGAGGTGACCCCCTCACCCCGAAAACCACACGCTTTGTGGCGAACGGGTGAGAGTCGATGCTGGCGTTCATGCATAATTCATCACAGCACCAATAATCCCAGACTGCACCAGGAGGGATGAGAATGGCTTGATTGGATAGACAAAAAAGGGGTGTTTGGGGGTGAAAGCTAGGGGGGCCAGAAGGAGGATTAGACAGTGAAAATATGCCTTTGATAGCTTTCACAGTCTGAGAGGTCTTACGGTTATTCATATTATGTCTAATCTAATCTGGAACAATCCCGGTCAGGGAGGGGAACGCGTTGGCTGAGAGCATGAAACTGTCTTAGCTTCTTTAAAGAGGGGCTGAGCGAAGGGTTCATCGCTTTAAAAACTACAAACGAGAATCCTAAAATCACAGGACACGCTTTTAGGCAAACATGCAGATCCACACGCGGACGGATCAACAAAAGCACACGGACACTTGAGGTGATGAATTGGTCTGCGGCTTTCAGCTCTGTCTGTGTGTTTGTACAGTTCCATCTTTGTGGCAGCTGGTGTTTGTGACGGAGACACTTTTATTAGCGCACAGAGGACACATGACAATAGACATAAAACAAAGGGAAAGAGAAAACACTAACAGGGCTTTACTGCCAATGGAAGTGGACAGAGCAGTCTGTAAACAAGTACACTCTTAAATTGTTGGTTCGTACTTCAAATACGATGGTTTGTTTAGAGAATGTGTAGTATGTAAGTGATTTAATTTAGGGATGATGGTAGATGTTTAACATATGTGTATTTTTATGAACATTTTTGTCTTTATATTATGATTTTTAATCAAATTAGCCAAACAAAACTGAAACCCATAAAAAAATCACATTATTTGTCAATGAACATCTTGTTATTATTATTATTTTACTACTTTAGGTTTCACCTGTGGAGCTTTGTCTCTGTTATTCGACACTGAAAGTCAAATAAGTTAAAAGTATGTACTTATGTGGTTATATTGGTATAAATACAAGCATTTGTTTATATACTGAGAAATGACATTCATCGACAAAATTCTGCTTAGCAGTTACTTATAAAAAATGCATTTATTTGACCAAAACAGCAATATTGTGCAACACAATCCATAAAAATAGATTACTGCCAGCTTATTCAGCGACAGGAACCAGCAGACGTGCAACAACTTTAATTATAAGGTAAACACAAAACAAAAGCTTCCATCTGGAGCTCCCTCACAGGACTCGAGACTTGTAAACAATCGCTCTATCAGGATGGCGGCTCTCAGCACCTCTAACACAGTTGGTGCTAGATCGGATACGTTCGCAGCAGGAACTTAACGAGAATTATTTATAATACTTAATAAATTTCCTATTTATTGTATTTTATTAACGTCTACCCCCTCCCCAACCCTAAACCCAACCGTCACAGTAACGTAAAAACAGAAGTTGTACAAAGTATTATTTATGCTATCTATTAAATTACCCAATAAATTGTATTTTATTAACGCATACTCCCACCCCCACTCTAAACCCAACCGTCACAGTACTGTAAAAATATGAATTATTTTTATACAGTGTTTTCATAAAAAATGCTGCTATAATGATGTGCATATCGCACTTCCGGCCGGCCGTGTATCCGATCTAGACTGTACCCGTCCACGCTTATCACTGCTACCAAGCCAACTAATCATAGAACTTGCGCTGCATGTTATTGCGACATGTAGTTACATTTTTTTAAGAGGCGCGCATCAGCGTCAGAAAATATGCAGCGCAAGTGAACACCTAGCAACCACCCAGTACACCTTAGCAACGACTATATAAGTGTGGTTTATTTATGAACTAATTTCGAGAGGATCACGTGCTTATGATCAACACGGCTGGCTCCTCATTAGCTCCGTAAAGTGACCCATCAGATAATTACGGAAGCATTATAAATAACCAGAGTTTTTCACTCCAGTTATCTTCGTCTTGAAGCTTCCCCATCCTTCCACCCCTACTTCCTCCCTCTTTTTTCCGATAGGGCGACACGGTGGCCCAGTGGCTAGCACTGTTGCCTCACAGCAAGAACACCGCTGGTCCAACCTCCTATCAGGCTGGTTGGTGTTTCTGTGCGGAGTTTACATGTTCTCCCCGTGTTCGCGTGGGTTTCCCCCGGGTCCCCCGGTTTCCTCCCACCGTCCAAAAACATATACCATAGCAATAGATTAAACCAAATTATCACCGAAAACAACCCTAGTTTACACTTCTCACGCGGCGACAAGCAGGGGAGTTCTCGAGACCTACCTGAGCTCGAACTCCCCTCTCGCCCTTCTAACGGGAGGGAGCCCCGGGCTCGAGGATATTACGAGCTCAGGGCTCTCTCCCGGGACAGCATGCCAAATACGCTTTATTGATTATCAGCTAAGTGTGAACTCTTGAATTGAGTTTTATTCCAAGAAAGATTTCTTATCACACTTTTTGCGAAACAATCAGTAGAAATGAGTCTTTCAAATATGTTTATTTTTATTTTTAAAGTATTATTATTAGGGGTAACACTTTATTT
>NC_079440.1:8668985-8826485 GCF_903798145.1 Danio aesculapii
ATTTTTGAGTCTTCTATCGGGTTTGAGTCGTGAAAGACATCACATGAAAGACAGAACACAATCATATGCAGTCAGAGCTGGAAAAAGCTTTGATCTATTCATTTTTTGAGTCCTCGGGTTTGAGTCATCTCTTTTTACATACTATCACATGACGAACGAATGACTCAAAAACCCGAAGACTCGAAAGGGGAACTAATCATGGGTGTTTCCAGCTCAGACTGTGTGAATTGGTTAAGCTAATATGGGACTGTCTGTGTGACGTGAACGAACCAATCAAATTTGAATAACTGTGTCGGCACAAATAGCCTAGTGGTTAAGTGCGCCGACATATAGCACCACGGTGCTCACGGCAACCCGAGTTTGATTCCCGGTTCAAGTTCCTTTGCCAACCCTTCCCCTCTCTCTGCTCCAAATGCTTTCCTGTCTGTAACCTCAACTGTCCTGTCTCAATTAAAGGTGAAAAACCCCTAAAAATAATTATTAAAATACATTTGAAGACCTGTCAGAAGAGGTGAGCTGACATAATCATAGACAAAAGACCAGCTAAACAATAAATGATTATTTTCTCTTTCTTGTAGAATTCTAGTTATGGCTTGTTTGCAGTTCGATCAACATTTGGTATAGTTGTAGATGAGTTAAAAAGCAACTCAGGCAACTAACATTTTAATAACATTTTGGCAAATTGAAAGAAATTAACGAAATGACTCAAAAAAAGATTCGTTCACCTCGCTGAGCGAGACTCAAAGGTCCGAGTCAGTAAGATGATCTGAACTTCCCAATCACTAATGAGAAGCCGACACACAAGTCGGAGTGGTGGGCGGGGAAAAGCAGTTAATTTGCATTTAAAGCCACAGGCTACAAAAACAGCTAAATTGTACTCAGACACAAAAACTAGCATATTCTAGAGGCTGTAATAAAATATCTGATGGGTATTTTGAGCTGAATTTACAGACACATTCTTTTGACCTCAACTGTATGTATGATTTCACAGTTTATTTTGATAAAAAAAAAGTCAAAATTACATCTACATGAACACTTTACACTTGGCTGTGTGACTGCATGTTATTGTTTTAAATGATTTTGAATTAAAATGTGTGTGTCAGCATATGCAACTCATACCTATAAACCCTCTCGTATTTGCCCTATTAATTCTACCATAGTTTACTATTCTATCTGCTATCCTCTGTGTATGTATTTTCCCGGATTTCTCCCACATTTGTAATCTTTCTATGAAAAGGGAAAGAAGCAACTACAGAGCCGATCTCAAATGTGATATAACTGCAAGTACTTTTTAAGAGAATTATGCTTTTGCATTGTTTTGGATTGACAGCACGTTGAAATTAATATAAAAATGGCCGCATTCACGTCCTTTCCAGTAAAGCTTTATTACTCTCATGCAGCCTCTGAATCAGTCAATTCAAGTATAACAGTGCAGACTGACGGACACGCTCCATACTGATAAAGACAGCTTCTGGAAGCGGATCATTTGAGATTCAGGTGTGTGAACAGACAAATACACTTAATAATATGTAAACATCTTAGCGTTTTTATTTTAAACTACTATTATATTAAATGAGCATAAACAAAACTAATATTTTCATTATGTGCATTCTGAAAGTCACACCTCTGTTATCAAACCGTGGATCAAACTGAGATTCATTTGCTGCTCTTCACTAAATAACAATAGTAACTTTAATCAATATTTAAATGCAGTGGATAAAAGTTCTATCTTTTGAAGCTGACAGTCCATAAAGTTATGGCTATGAAGCATCCACTATAAAGTCAACTGTACGCCAGCCCCATGGCTTTAGCCCATAGAATTAGATTGTTTTTCATACACTATAGTGTACCTAGTGAAACTAAAACATGTAGTAGTAATAGGTACTTTTTACTTAAGTACTTTTTTGAGGTCGTACTTTTTTACTTTTACTTGAGTACAAAAGTACTTCAACTTTTTATCATGAGTCATTTTAAACATGAGCATCTGTACTGCTACTTGAATATAGGATTTGTGTACTTTTGCCATATCTGCATCTAGTAAAAGGGGTAAAATACTGTACCTTTACCTTCTGGTCGACGCTACAGAGCACTGCGCACCAGAACAGCCCGACACAGAAACAGTTTCTTCCCTCAGGCAATCCATCTCATGAACACTTGATGATAATAATTGCGAAACCAACATCACTACTTGCTATACACTTTTATACACATATACACTTATTTAACAACACTCTTTACATGCCAATTTGCACATAACAGCTGCACATATAACGTTGTATATAGTAATAAACATGTACATACACTTGTCAATCTGTATATTTGCACTCACTACTTACTTCTATTTTTTAAAATATATTTATTATCTGTTTTTTGTCCTGTCTCAGTAATTCTGTTGCACTGTAGAAGCTCTGTCACGAAAACAAATTCCTAGTATGTGTGAACATACCTGGCAATAAAGCTCTTTCTGATTCTGATTCTGATTCTGATTCTGAAAATAGGTGCCATTAAGCTGAATACTAGTATCTAAAAAATGTTAAATATTATTATATTATATTATATAACATCTAGTAAAATATGTTGTCCTGTAATCATGACAAAGATAAATAAATCAGTGATTAGAAATAAGTTATTAAAACTATTGTGTTAGAAATGTGTTGAATAAATCTCTTCGTTAAACAGAAATTGAGGGAAAAATATAGAGGGGGCTAATAATTCTGAAGGGCAACTTATATAATATATTTACTAACTTTTACCAACTATTCCCTTTTGTAACTGTTGTAAAATCTCACCAACAGCTTAATATCTATAGCCTTGTGTTTTCTAGACAAAAAAAGCATACAAAAAGTATATATTTGTCATACATTCATGTGTTCGATTTTCTTCGATCCCCACTTGTTGTTAAGGTTGCTTCTTCCTGCTTTCTGACTTCTCCTCTGTCCTCAGAAGACCATGGTCAGCTCGGCTCCCAGCAGAAGATAAGAAGAAGAGAGACAGCGTTTACCACCACTGATAAAATATAATTGGCAAGCAATAAAACGATAACCAGAAAGCAGAAAGGCCGACAGACAGAGAAACCAACTGAGAACTCCTGGAAATGATTGATAGTGCTGTTGACACCTTTGTCCATTGACAGCCGCAATCAGTATGTGTGTATGTGTGCGTGTGTGTAGTCCAGCATTCAATCTCCCTTTTATGACTATTTTACAGCATCACGCTCTTCTGGGAAATGAGAAATATTAGATGCTTTTACAGTATGTGTTGAGAAGATGATAGGTCTTCCTGAAGAAGCTGTCCTTTGGCCACACACACACATATATAGACAATCCTCTGGGACTGGAGTGTAGCATTTGTCTGCATGTAAAGCTCTTCGGGGAGAAGCAGAGGTCAGATGTGTCTGGGAAAAGAAAAAAGTGTATCTTTGTAGATCTCTAAAACACACACACACATGTGCACACCTGTCTTTATTAACCCATGGCTTCGCTGATCCACATGGGGTACGCTATGAAAACATAAAACATGTTGTTCTGCTTTATGTTCACATTGCATGATGTAAGGTTATAAACTCTGTGTGGTTTCTCCAGGTCTGCAACCCAATGGTTCACACTGGGAGACTATACAGTAGTTGCAGGACGCATTTGGTCAGATGCATCCAAATATGAAGGAGATATTTCTAAAATTAACCACATGCTATTTACAGACGATCTGCAGCTAAACTAATAGTTAAAAAGGGTGTGGCTAATAATTAATAACTATAATAGCCAAATAACCATTGGCTAATAGAAATTCATTCATTCATTGATTTTCTTTTCGGCTTAGTCTCTTTATTAATCAGGGGGAGAGGGGTCTGGCTGCAGACTAGGTGCAGATTTAATCTGAGCTGCATGCAATGCTTTTGAATGGGCTCTAACCCCACCCCTAACCCTACCTGTCACAGTGGCATCACTATCTCCATTGAGTGCATTGTATCTGACATTGCATCTCTGATAGATGCAATCTCAGCTTGCATCATAAAGGCTGCATCCAGATACTACTGATCAGGGGTCACCCCAGCAGAATGAACTGCCAACTTATCCAGCATATGGTTTACACAGCGGGTGCCCTTCCAGCTGCAACCCATCACTGGGAAACACCCATACACTCTCATTCACACACATACACTATGGACAGTTTTACTTACCCAAATCACCTATAGAGCATGTCTTTGAACTGTGGGGGAAACTAATGCTAACACAGGGAGAACATGCAAACTCCACACAGAAATACCAACTGACCCAGCCATGGCTCACACCAGCGACCTTCTTGCTGTGAGGCGACAATGCTAACCACTGCGTCGCCCCACAAGAATTAATGTAGATTTTTTTAATACTGAAATCTGCAAACATTATATATAACTGAAGTATAACTTCACCAGTTTTCCAGTGAGGTATACAGTGAATCAGGAAAGTATTCATAGCGCTTCACTTTTTCCACATTTTTTTTATGTTACAGCCTTATTCCAACTTGGATTAAATTCATTTATTTCCTCAAAATTCTACACACAATACCGCATAATGACAATGTGAAACAAGATTTTTAGAAATTGTTGCAAATTTTTTAATAATTAAAAAACCTGAAGAAAAAAATAAATAAATCACATGTACATAAGTATTCACAGCCTTTGCTCAATACTTTGTCGGTGCACCTTTGGCAGCAATTACAGCCTTAAGTCTTTTTTAATTTTTTTTTTTCTTTGGGAATTTTTGCACATTCCTCTTTGCAGTACCTCTCAAGCTCTATCAGTTTGGATGGGGAGCGACGGTGTACAGCCATTTTCAGATCTCTCCAGAGATGTTCAATAGGATTTAGGTCTGGGCTCTGGCTGGGCCACTCAAGGACATTCACTGAGTTGTTGTGAAGCCACTCCATTGATATTTTGATGGTGTGCTTTGGGTCATTGTCCTGCTGGAAGATGAACCGTCGCCCAAGTCTGAGGTCAAGAGCACTCTGAAGCAGGTTTCATTCAGGTTGTCTCTGTACATTGCTGCATTTATCTTTCCCTCTATCCTGACTAGTCTTCCAGTTCCTGCTGATGAAAAACATCACCACAGCATGATGCTGCCACCACCATGCTTCACTGTAGGGATGGTTTTTGCCTGGTTTTCTCCAAACGTAATGCCTGGCAACTCCAAACAGTTCAATTTTAGTCTCATCAGACCAGAGAATTTTGTTTCTCATGATCTGGGAGTCCTTCAGATGCCTTTTGGCAAATTCCATTTGGGGAGTGGCTTTCGTCTGGCCACTCTACTATACAGGCCTGATTGGTGGATTGCTGCACAGATGGTTGTCCTTCTGTAAGGTTTTCCTTTCTCCGCTCAGACAGGGTGACCATTGGGTTATTGATCACCTCCCTGACTAAGGCCCTTCTCCCCCAAACCCTTAGCTTAGATGGCCGGCCAGCTCTAGGAAGAGTCCTGGTGGTTCCAAACATCTTCCACTTACGGATGATGGAGGCCACTGTGCTCACTGGAACTTTCAGAGAAACAGAACTTTTTCTGCAACCTTCCCCAGCCTTGTGCCTCAAGACAATCCTGTCTCGGAGGTCTACAGACAATTCCTTTGTCTTCATGCTTGGTTTGTGCTTTGACATGCACTGTCAATCCTGGGACCTCATATAGACAGGTGTATGCCTTTTCAAATCGTGTCCAATCAACTGAGTTTACCACAGGTGAACTCCAATTAAGCTGCTGAAACATCTCAAGAATGATCAGTGGAAACAGAATGTACCTGAGCTCAATTTAGAGCTTCACAGCAAAGGCTGTGAATACTTATGTACATGTGATTTTTTTTTTTTAATAAATTATCAACAATTTCAAAAAATCTTGAGGAAATAAATGAATATAATCCATTTTAGAATAAGGCTGTAACATAATAAGTGGAAAAAGTGAAGTGCTATCAATACTCTCCGGATGTACTGTAAATAAATTTCATATTAGCGTTGGTGTTTCATTATTGTTTATGATGACATTTTTGCACACATGTACAGAAGCATGGACACAAGCTTTGATGTGTCCAGGATCACGTTAAGATGGTCCTCTGTAATCCAGACTGACCCGGAGCAAAGCATGCTGGATCTCAGCCAATGGGACCAGACAGGCACTTCTGGAAAGAATTCAGACTCAAAAGCCACTCCTCAACCCCCCCACCATTTTTTTTTTTTTTTTTTTGGCTGGCATTAGTGAGCGCTGAACTTCTGAAGTGGTCTGGAACTGCTTAGGTAAATAATGTGGCTTCTTGTTTTATATGTGTGTGGCTTTGTATGCTCTTGTAATTATGTGTCATTTTTTTCTCTCAGTCTTTATCTCATCTTGTGCATGTGTGTCATATTTATAGATGTGATACGGTATAACACTTTCTACAGTTTTAGAGACATAAATAAAATGCTCTTTCAAGTCAATTGTATTATTAAAAGGGGCATTATTATACTCTTTTTACATATATAATATAAAATAAATATGAATAAACATTCACATAAAATAAGTTTTAGGTGTCCCCAGAATGTGTCTGTAAAACTTCAGGAAACTTTCATTCATTCATTTTCTTTTTGGCTTAGTCCCTTTATTAATCAGGGGTCGCCACAGCGGAATGAACTGCCAACTTATCCAGCATATGTTTTTCACAGCAGATGCCCTTTCAGCCGCAATCCAACACTGGGAAACATCCATACATCTTGCATTCACACTCATACACTACGACCAATTTAGCTTATTCAATTCACCTATACCTCATGTCTTTGGACTGTGCAGGAAACCAGAGAACCCAAAGGAAGCCCACAGCAAACTCCACACAGAAATGCCAACTGACCCAGCCGGGGCTCGAACCAGTGACCATCTTGCTGTGAGTCAATCGTGCTACCCATTGCGCCACCGTGATGCCCATTTACTTCCATAGTATTTGTTATTCTTACATGGATGTCAGTGGTTACCTGTTGCAAACATTCTTCAAAATATCATCTCTTCTGATTAAAAATAAATAAATAAACAGTTTAGGAACAAGTCAAGGATGATTAAAGGATGACAAAATTTTATTTATGGTTTATTTATCCTTCTAAGTCTGCTTTTTTATGTTTTTGGCATCATTTATATAAAATGATGAAAATAAAATGTTAAATACTGACTTGTTTATCAATGTCAAACACTCACCTATGATTTATAAGTCCATATTAGACCATTTTAAAAGTTAAAAGTTTAAAAGAGTGAAAAACTGTTGTGAAAATCAAGCTGTCCTTCTGACCCCAGTTCTGTAAACATTTAATAGTTCACATCTGTCTGAAAGGCTGTTTTAGATGAAGAGTCCAGCTATTCCGGATTAGATGATTTGAAGCTCCTCTGCTCAGAGACGGTTGCTGAATTGAAAACCCTGTTGGTTTAGCTGTGAGAGACGAGATTAAATGGATCATTGACGGTGGTGTAGACTGTGAAGTGATCCAGCTTCCTCCAGAGGATGAGCCCCATCAGGCTAAACAAACACAGCAGGGAGACTGCAGGACGTTCACATTTACACTATAGACACATATCGCTTGCTCTAAAATGGGATTGTACATAAGTGAAAGTGAATATTTCAAACCAGCTTATACTAATGGGCATGTTGTTTGAAAGTCCTATTGTTTTACTAAATATGTTTCTCTAAATTTACATGTTAAATGATTCAGAGCTTAAATACTCCTTCAAATGATTAATGCAAGGTTTCAAGATGGCCCTTAAGGGGTTAGTTCTCCCAAAAATGAAAATGGGGTTATAAATTACCTAATGTTGTTCCAAACCATTTGTTCAGAACACAAATTAAGATATTTTAGCTGTGTATACAGTTTAAGATCTTAAATTTCTTCATGCGCGTTCGCCATGTTTGTAGTTTATTCCAACAAAGGCTCATTATTGATACATACTCCTATGTACATTGTTGTTTTCGCGAATCCACCAGAGGCCACTGTGTATGCTTTTTGAGATCTCAAATTTCTCTCACGAGTGCCATTCACGCCTGTTGTTCTTGAGTAAATCCACCAGAGGCCGCTGTCGACTGACTGACTGACCGGCCAGCCAATTACCCCACCCATTAACTTCACTAAACCTAACCGACAGCGTTTTCAAGACAACCCAGAAAAAGAAAAGTCCTCACGGCCGCCTGATTTTACCACATTTTTAGATTTTACCACATTCTCACCATGTTATTTACTTGTTTTACTTGTTTTTAATTTTATTTTATGACATTTGTTTTTGTCTAGCCTGCTTTCGGTAACCGTTCTTCTCCTGACTCAAACCACGTCATCGCGGTCAACTCCGCTCTGCATCTAAAATCCTCCGATGTACAAGGCGAACCCCTGGACAAACTGGTAACAACGGAAAAGCCGTCCACATGGAGGTAAGTGGTCAGCTGGAAAGCATGAAAAGGAACAGTATCATACCACCCTGTAGCGGTCATTTTAAAGACGAAATGCAGCCATATGTAGTTCTGGCTACATAGTTCGTGATCTCCAGAAATGTGAGCCTCCAGAATGAGCCTATGTTGATTTATTTACACTTTTTACCCGAGTTTATAGTTCTGATCAAATTCACGTTCAACACGCAGTGTATTGTGTGTAATATTAGTGGTTAGAGTACGGATGCTTCTACACTTTGAATTTTTACTGTAAATAGTAGACCATCTGGGCACATTTGACATACTCTTTTTTTTTAGCATACTCTGGTTGGGGACGTACTAATTCGTTTTTCGAATACTATTTAGGGTGGATAATATGCGAATTGAGATGCAGCATGTGTTTGTGCACACGCTCAAATCAAGAATACTGTTGCCAAATGTTTGCATAAAAACGGCCTCTCTACGTGACGATTGGACTTGCGTGTCCACCATGTTTGTAGTTTATTTACACTTTTTGCCCAAATTTGTAGTTTTAATCAAATTTATGTCCATGTATTGTGGCCAATATTAGATCACGGACGGTTTTACACTTTAAATTTTTACCATAAATACATAGTAGACCATCCAGGAACCTTTGGCATACTCTTTTCAAAATACTATGGTTCGGGACATACAAATTTTTTTTCGCAAACTATTTAGGGCGGATAGAATTGGGGCGGATAGAATTGGACGGATAGAATTGGGATGCAGCATATGTTTCTGCACACCCTCAAATTTAGCATAGAAGTATTGTCAAATGTTTGCATAAAAAAGCCTCTCTACTTGACGACTTGACCCACATGTCCACCATATTTGTAGTTTATTTACACTTGTTACCCGAGTTTGTAGTTCAAATTAAATCGATGTCCAATGTGCAATGTGTTGTGGGCAATTTTGGCGATTAGAGCACGGATGGTTTCTCACTTTGAATTTTTACCATAAATAGTGAACCTTTGGCCTACTCTTTTCAACATACTATGGCTTGGGACATACTAATTCTGTTTTTGAATACTATTTAGGATGGACAGAATTGGACGGATAGAATTTGGACGCAGCATGTGTTTCTGCACACCCTCAAATTGAGCATAGTAGTATTGCCAAATGTTTGCATAAAAAACCCTCTCTACTTGACGATTGGTCTTGCGTGTCCGCCATGTTTGTAGTTTATTTACACTTTTTATGTGAGTTTGTAGTTCTAATCAATTTTATGTCTGATGTGCAATGTATTGTGGGCAGTTTTGGAGGTTAGAGCAAGGACGGTTCTACGTTTCAAATTTTTACCATAAATAGGAGACCCTCCCGCAACCTTTGCCGTACTCTTTTCAACATACTATGGTTTGGTACATACTAATTGTTTTTTAGAAGACTTTTTAGGATGAATAGAATTGGATGGATAGAATTAGGACGTGTTTCTGCACACCCTCAAAGTAGTGTTGCCAAATGTTTGCACAAAAAAGGCCTCTCTACTTGATGACTGGTCTCGCGTGTCCACCATGTTTGTAGTTTATTTATACTTTTTACTTGAGTTTGTAGTTCTGATCAGAGTTATGTCCAATTCACAATGTGTTGTGGGCAATATTGCTGGTTAGAGTAGGGATGGTTCTACACTTCAAATTTTTACCGTAAATAGTAGACCACCTGGGAATCTTTGCCACACTCTTTTCAACATAGTGTTTGGGAAATACTAATTATTTTTTCAAAGACTATTTAGGACGGATATAATTGGATGGATAGAATTAGGACGCAGCATGCGTTTCTGCACACCCTCAAATTGAGCATAGTAGTATTGTCAAATGTTTGCATAAAAAAGCCTCTCTACTTGACGACTGGTCCCACACGTCCACCATGTTTGTAGTTTATTCACACTTTTTACCCGAGTTTGTAGTTCTAATTTAATTGATGTCCAATGTGCAATGTATTGTGGGCAATTTTGGCGGTTTGAGCACGAATGGTTCTACACTTCGAATTTTTACTATGAATAGGGAACTTTTGCTATACTCTTTTCAACATACTATAGTTTGGGACATACTAATTCTATTTTTGAATACTATTTAGGATGAATAATATGCAAATTGAGATGTGTTTGTGCACACCCTCAAATCGAGCATAGTAGTGCTGCTGTAATTCTGTGCAATGCCTTAGCCTTTTCTTCTCATCACAAAGTCCGTGATCTACTTCCAAACTGTTGCTCCCGAAAACACTTGCGAGGCAGTGTTAAACATGTGCTATTAAAACAATGATCTCCGACAGTTTCCCGTGGCATGAAAGAAACATGCACTAATAGCAGCGAGTTCAAATAAACACGGCAAAGTACAGTCAGGCAAAAATCTGACACCGTCTGACTCTTACTGCATCAGACCTTATTAATTTCTGCTCCTTTCCCTTCAATCTCACTCGTGCTCCGAAGCGCAGGGTTGAGCGGAAGGAGTGGAAGAAGCCCTGGCCGTTTTTCTGGATGTTGCTGCTAATGATCCAGCAGAGAGCGGATCCTTTTGAACTCTGACCCAGTTCTGGCTGAGAGCTCAAAGGAGTCGCCCCTAAGTTCCTTTGCAGAGCTGTCAATTGCTATGCTCTGTGTTCTTCCTGCTCTTTTATTGGACAGAAAGCCTCCAGCATCACTCTCATTTCAGACAGATGAAGTCTTGCCTCATTGCCAAACACTAACTAGTAGAAAAATTGATTGAAA
Organism: Danio aesculapii; assembly: GCF_903798145.1. NCBI lineage: Eukaryota > Metazoa > Chordata > Actinopteri > Cypriniformes > Danionidae > Danio > Danio aesculapii. The sequence continues at coordinate 8,680,102 of NC_079440.1, forward strand.
GCAGTTCACAATTAGTTCATCCGAAAATGGAAATTTTGTCATTTACGGCAGCCTCATATTGGTTCAAGATTGAATATCATGTTTTTGTTATGATTTGTATGCACATAATGTCTATGAATAGAGTCTCAAGCTGGAACCTAAAGATAAATATAAAACTGCATAATGCATCATATAGCATATATAATTTATTCATTCATTTTCTTTTCGGCTTAGTCCCTTTATTAATCCGGGGTCGCCACAGTGGAATGAACCGCCAACTTATCCAGCACTTTTTTTACACAGCAGATGCCCTTCCAGCTGCAACCCATCTCTGGGAAACATCCACACACACTCATTCACACTCATACACTATGGACAATTTGTCTATGGACTATGGACAGCACTATGAACCAGCGACCTTCTTGCTGTGAGGCGACAGCACTACCTACTGCGCCACTGCGTCGCCATATATAATCTATTTTAATTTAATTTTTTTATTATTATTATTATTATTATTATTATTATTATTATTATTATTGATTGTAATGTCTTTAACATGACCAACACAGCCCCTATATTGCTTCAAAATTACTAAAAGTCATTTTATTACATTTTTTATGATCAAAATTTGTAGGAGCAGAAATTAAAGTCCTGTTATGCAAGTGTCATTTGTTGGTGTTGTTTTGTTTGCTTGTTTTTGGTAAAATAAATACAGATTTTAGGAGTAAGTTTCACAAACAAATGCTATTCAGTCTTCATTTTCATTGTTACATTTAATTCAATGTAATATTTGTTGTTATTAATTATATTTCATTGTACTTTAATGTGATTTCCTGTCAGGCTCTTGCTTACTCAGATATATTTTTAACTAGTTAAGTATTAATATATTAATAATAGTTTAATATTATTTCTTAAAGGTTTTTTAGCTTAAGGTGGTTCATAAAATAAAAAAAGTAAAAATAAGTCAATCCCTACCTGCACTTTAACAGTACAAAATCATATACTGGCAAAATCTAATTATTCCTTGTTTTTTGATGATAGCTTTTATAAGTAAAACAAATAGATACAAAATAAATTTAAATAAAAATAAAAAATAAATAAATAAGATAAAATACAAATAAATGAAAAAAAAGTCAAATAAATTAAATTAATTAATTAAGTAAAAAATATTAAATAAAAAATAAATAAAATAAATAAATAAATAATAAAATTAAAAGTAAATTAATAAATAAATTATAAATTAATAAAATAACATAAAATAAAAAGTAAAAGTAAAAGTAAAAATAACATAAATTAGATAAATATATTAAATAAAATAAATAAATAAATAAATAAATAATGATATTAAATTGAAAAATATATATAAAAACAAAGAAATTAATAAATAAACAATTAAAGAATAGAAAAATAAATAAATAAATAAATAAAAGAAAAATAAATAAATAAATATTAAAATTAAATAAAAATAAATTAATTAAAATAAATGTAATTAATTTTAAAAAATAAATAGAAAAAGATTAAATAAAATAAAATAAATAAATAGAATAAACAATCCTCCGGGTGCTCCAGTTTCCCCCACAAGTCCAAAGACATGCGCTATAGGTGAATTGGGTATGCTAAAATTGCATGTAGTTTCCCAGTGATGGGTTGCTGCATAAAACATATGCTGGATAAGTTGGCGGTTCTTTCTGCTGTGGCGACCCCAGATTAATAAAGGGACTAAGCCGAAAAGAAAATGAATGGATGAATAGAATTAAATTTAAAAAATAAATAAAAATAAAAAAATTCTTAAATAAATAGTCAAAGAAAAGAAAAAGAAATAAATTAATAAATTAAACAAAATAAATAAATAAAAAAATTTAATGAAACAATAAATAAATAAAACAAAAAAAATAAATAAATAAAATAAGATTAAATAAATTGTATTTATTTTTGCATTTTGCATTTGCATTTTGCATTAAGCTTCACTTTTAATACTTCACTGAATGTTCAAGAAATGAAACATTTCGTAAATAATGCTTTGTGCTTGTGCCGTTTTTGTGGCTGGAGCAGAGAAGAGTGTGTTGGCTTTAAAAGTAATAAAAAATGCATTTATAAACATGTTCGTTCAAGCAGTCTGAGCTGAAAAGGTCTTATCACATTACAATATTAAAGAACCAAACCTGACCTATATCAAAATAATTAAAACGGCTCTGACAGCTTTATGTTTCCTCCAGCTGATGAGATTCAGGTGCTGTGATCCTTCGTTCTCATACGCTCGCAAACACACATCTGTTTCTTACATTTCTCTGTGTCTATAAGATCCCAAAAGGTGCAGTTAAATTAGAGCTAGAGAATGTTTATAAAGGCAAAATCCCCCCATAATCCAGGGCTGACATGACCCTAATACCCCATCAACCCTGCTCTCCCTCGTGCATAAAGTTTGTATCCAGTAGCGGCTTAAGAAAAGAGCGTGGACTGCAGACGAAGCAGCATCTCTAGTGAATCTGTGAGGGAAACCAAATGTAGAAGACACATCGTGAATATATACTCTTTAAACCTGTTTGTTGGTCAATCTTGCAGTTCTGTGTAGTGTATTTTTAGTTTGATATAAAATGAACTGATTAACTGATACATTATATTTTAAACATTTTAAATTATTAAATACATTATATATTTATATGTATAATTACAAATTAGATATTATTTACAAAATATAATTAATATTTTCCTTCGTATATTTGGCAAGAAAAAAAATAGTCATTGTTTAACTTTTATGTGCTTAAATAAAATAAAATAAAATAAAATAAAATAAAATAAAATAAAATAAAATTAAATTAAATTAAATTAAATTAAATTAAATTAAATTAAATTAAATTAAACAAAATTAAATTAAATTAAATTAAATTAAATTAAATTAAATTAAATTAAATTAAATTAAATTAAATTAAATTAAAGAAATATGCTAAAACACAATTTTTTACATTTAAAATATAAAACTATATTTAAAAAATCCATTAATAATTAAAAAAAACTTAACTTTATGTGCTAAAATATAATAAAATGAAATAAAATAAAATAAATGAAAAATTAAATTAAATTATATTAAACTAAATATGATAAAACACACAATGCGACATGGTGGCGCTGTGGGTAGCGCTCTCGCCTCACAGCAAAAAGGTGGCTGGTTTGCTGGGTCAGTTGGCATTTCTGTGTAGAGTTTGCATGTTCTCCCCGTGTTGGCATGCATTTCCTCCGGGTGCTCCGGGTTCACAGTCCAAAGACATGAGGTATTTGTGAATTGGGTAAGCTAAATTGGCCGTAGTGTATGTGTGTAAATGAGTGTGTATGGATGTTTCCCAGTGATGGGTTGCAGCTGGAAGGGCATCCGCTGTGTAAAACATATGCTGGATAAGTTGGCAGTTCATTCCGCTGTGGCGACTCCTGATTAATAAAGGGACCTAGCCGAAAAGAAAATGAATCAATGAATGAAATCACACAACAAAATGTCAAATATTTTTAACATTTAAAATATAAAAGTATTTTAAAAATTCCATTAATAACAAGAAAGCTTAACTTTATGTGCTAAAACATCTATAAAATAAAACTAAATTAATTTCAAGCAATGTGATAAAACACACAACAGCATGGCAATGATTTTTTACATTTAAAATATAAAAGTATCTAAAGAAAATTCCATTAATCATTAAAAAATACTAAATAAGTTATGCGCAAGAAATAAATAATACACGAATAATAATAAATAAATTATAATACATTATAATAATATTAAATGAATAAATGAATATATAAATAAACAAAAATAAATAAATAAAAATAAATAAATAAATGATATAAATAAATTAATTAATTAAATGTAAATAATAAATAAATAAGCAAATTAATGAATGATTGAATGAATGAATGAATGAATGAATGAATGAATGAATGAATGAATGAATGAATGAATGAATGAATGAATGAATGAATGAATGAAATTAAGTAAAAATAAATAAATAAAAATAAATAAATAATGTATTGGTTGTGCAAATGTTAAGAGAACAATTTATATTTTGCATTAAGCTTCACTTTTAATCCTTCAATGATCATTGTTAATAAAAAAAAACTAATAAAAAAACTAATAAAAAACTAATAAAAAAAATAATAAAAACTTTATGTACTACTATAAAATAAAATAAAATTAACTTGAATTAAATTCAAGCAATTTTATAAAACACACAACAAAATGACAATTATTTTTTACATTTAAAACATAAAATATCTAAAAAAAATTCCATTAATGATTAAAAAAATTCAAAATAAGTCAAACCCTACCTGCACTTTAACAGTACAAAAACATATACAGGTTTTTTCTAATGATACATTACAGCAATTATAGCAGCATTATAGTAATATTAAAATAGTTATGTGCAAGAAAAAAAAATTAAATAATAATAATAATGATGATAGTGAAGTTTTTTTTCCCTCTCCGCTGTCGCCACTAGCTTGCATGGTTCAGGTTCTGTAGAGCTGCACATCGTAGTGATTTTTAAACCACACTGAACTGAGCTAAACTGAACTTAAACACTACAAACTGAACTACACTGTTCCAATTTACTATGACCTTTTATGTGAAGCTGCTTTGACACATTCTACATTGTAAAAGCGCTAAACAAATAAAGGTGAATTGAATTAAATTGAATTGATGATAATAATATAATAATAATAATAATAATAACAATAAATAAATAAATAACAAAATAAAGATACAATAAAAGTAAATATAAATAAATAAAATAAATAAAGTTAAATAAAAATAAAATAAAATATATATTAAATAAAAAAATAAAACTAATAAAATAATAAATAAATAATGTATTGGTTGTGCAAATGTTAAGAAATAACATATTTCTATGTATATATATATATATATATATATATATATATATATATATATATATATATATATATATATATATATATATATATATATATATCACTGCAAAAAAAAAAAAAGAAATATTACTAGAGTATACAAGAAAATATTTAACTTTTTCTGCTTCAACATTTTATGTTCGATCCATAAACTTATGTTTATAGACTGACAACACTGTAATAAATACGGGGCCCCACACAATTCCTTAATATTGTCCCAACAAAAATCGATTAAGTTAACTGAACATTGTTAACTGAACAAGTTAAGCAGCAGCAGAACAGCAGCAGAAGACCACACTGGATGCCACTCCTGTCAGCTAAGAACAGGAAACTGAGGCTACAATTCACACAGGCTCACCAAAATTAGACAATAGAAGATTGGAAAAATGTTGCCTGGTCTGGTGAGATTTCTGCTGCGACATTGGGATGGTAGGGTCAGAATTTGACATCAATAGCCTGAAAGCATGGATAAATCTTCAATGTATCAATGGTTCAGGCTGGTGGTGGTGGTTAAATAGTGTGGAGGGTATTTTCTTGGCACACTTTGGGTCCATTAGTACCAATTGAGCATGGTGTCAACACCACAGCCGACCTGAGAATTGTTGCTGACCATGTCCATTCCTTTAGGACCACAGTGGACCCATCTTCTGATGGCTACTTCCAGCAGGATAACACGCCATGTCATAAAGCGTGAATCATCTCAGAATGATTCCTTGAAGATGACTTTGAGTTCACTGTACTCAAATGGTCTCCACAGTCACCAGAACTCAATCCAATAGAGCACATTTTTGATGTGGTGGAATGGGAGATTCACATCATGGATGTGCAGCTGACAAATCTGCAGCAAGTACATGATGCTATCATGTCAATATGGACCAAAATCTCTGAGAAATATTTCCAGTACCTTGTTGATCTATGCGACGAAGGATTAGGGCAGTTCTGAAGGCAAAAGTGGGTACAACCCAGTACTAGTAAGTTGTACCTAATAAAGTGGCCGGTGGTTGTACATATATTTTTATTTTTATTTATGTTTATTTTTTATTCAGGTTTCTGAAACGCACTAGCATATTTCTTGGTAAATATTCTTCATATGCCAGTTTTAGTGCTTCATCAGTAAATGTGCACAAATGGAGCCAAAATATATATATATATATATATATATATATATATATATATATATATATATATATATATATATATATATATATATATATATTTTTTTTTTTTTTTTTTTTTTTTTTTTAATTATCCATTCCGTTGTGAAATGCTAATGTTAACACACAGGTCACATTTCCATAAGTTACATTCATTTTCAATACACTGCTGTAATGTGAGAACATCTAAAAACAAAGAAAAGGCAGATCTTTAAGGACAGAGGTGCGTGGAAGGATGAAGAGTAATACGGCTCATTTTGTGACTCCTTAGGGCTTCCTAAATTGCTTTATCTATCGCAATTAATTGAAGCAGCATTAGCATGTACTCACAAATTAGCATTTTACACACTAGGGACACGCGTGAAGAGTTTGAACTACTTCTGTTTAGCGGAAATACATGAGATATGACGTAATACTCATATATACGGTTTCACAGGTCACCCAAGGCTGAAAATCCAATGCGAAACGTTGAAACTTCTGAATATTGTCCGTATATTTAACTGCTCCCGCGGAAGATCTAATAATCAAAGTGAAAGCTCATCTGGTCATTGATTCATGCCTTGAGGAAAAGTGAACTTGGAGGGACATCTCAGCGGACCTGCTTGACTCCCCAGCAAACCTTTGACTCTTTGACACGCCAGGCTTCTGCTCCACATCCAGCAGAAGTAAAGCAACGCATACCTATTTCCATAATTAATCGATAGAGATGCTCTGAAATGTATGCGTTTCTTCATTTGAGTCCCTCTTCCAGATTGTAAATTGATAGAACATTTCACTGAGTATCGGCTTTTACTAAAACAGCAGCTCGAATAATTATTCCCCGCGTTGTGCGAGTTGAAAGACCTCTGTTTTCACTCAGCTCTTGTAAAGCGATGAACTGTGACCTCAATAATTGTTCTACATTGTGACTCTTGACCTCAAACCCGCAATAAGAAAACAAAGCGAGAGTCTGCGGGTTAGAAAGCGGCTTCATTTCATGCACGCAAACGCTCAGAAATGTAAACAAGACTAATGTGTGGAAATGCCTCTTTTGAACTAATGTGTGAAATGTGTAATGAATATGGATGGCAGTGTAACTGTAATCAATTGCAAATGCGATTTCTTTTTACACACACTCAATTCTCTGGGTGTTTGTTTTTAGGGAGTTAGTTCATTAAAAAAAAAACATTGTTCATCCAAACTATGGGTCGTTATTCATTATAGCACCATTAAAAACACACTCTTAAAAAATTAAGGATCTTTATTGCCATCAGTGTTTCCAAATGCAGAAGTGAACCCTTCCTAGTAGGCACCTTCATGTCAAAACGACATCAAAAACAAGTCAGAAATGCAAATCGATTTGATGTCATAACCTTGACGTGCATTTGACATCCCCAAGTTGATGTTCTTTTGACCACCAAAACAACAAAACTACTTTTTCATACTGTATTATAAGAACTGTTTTATTTATTTAAAGTATTCGGTTCCAAATTACAGATATCCACTAGACTTTGTGTCCCTTTAATGCCTGTAAACTACTTTGATGTCATTTAGGTTGGCAAACCTATATATCGAGTACCACCATACGTAGCTACATCCACAAAAGCCCGTTAAAAGTGTCCTGTCCCAAAAAGAAGCCCTATGTTAACAGTGTCCAGAAGCGCCGTCGACTTCTCTGGGCTCGGAAGCATCTAGGGTGGAATATCACACTGTGGAAATGTGTACTGTGTTCATTCATTCATTTTCTTTTCAAGCTTAATCCCTTTATTAATCTGGGGTCGCCACAGTGGAATGAACCGCCAACTTATCCAGCACAGGTTTTACGCAGCGGATGCCCTTCCAGCCGCAACCCATCACTGGGAAATGTACTGTGGTCAAATGAATCAGTATTTCAGGTTTTTTTTTTCTTTTTTTTGGAGAAATGTATGCTGTGTGCTCTGGACCAAGGAAGAATCAGAATCATCCAGACTGTTACCAGCTAAAAGTCCAGAAGTCGGGGTCTGTCATGGTATGGAGATGTGTCAGTGCATTTGGCAAAGGTAACTTGCACTTCTGTGATGGCACCTTTAATCCACAATATGTACAATATACTAATAATAATAATAATGACCTTAAAATAGTTTTTAAAATGGTAAAAACTGCTTTAAACATCATTTGTAAAATATTTGAATAATAATTAAATAACCAATCATAAATCTAAACATTTTTGCCTTCAACTGACTCAGTGTCCAGAAGCGCCGTCGACTTCTTTTCTAGGGACACCCATGAATATTTTAACAAGACAATGTAAAGCCATATTTTGCACATATTGCACATCGGAACTGAATTGTTACCCACCTTAAGACTTGTTTTCAGGAAGGATGGGACACAATTACACCCCAAACACTTCATCACTTGGTGTCTTCAGTCCCTAAATGTGTTGTGAAAAGGAATGACAACATTACAAAGTGGTAAATGCTTTACTGTTCCAACTATTTTTAAATATATTGCAAGAATCAAAATTGGAATACATGTTTATTTTGGTAAAACTATAAAAATCATGAGGAACACATGAAATAATGTTGTACTGTCTGAAATGAAATACAAATCAAAGTCAAGTCTTCTGAAGCCATGCAGTAGATTGGGTAAAGTTTAACGTACACTGTTTTTACAAAACAAATTAGTAAAATTTAAGGTTTAAAAATGGTATCTGTGGTTATTATTACCGTTAAGAATAAGGTAGGAGTGTAAAAGATATTTCTATGGTATAATTTTATGGTAAATTACCATATGTCATACTTTTTTGTCATACACCAATGTTTTAAAGTATTAACAACTACACAACTTAACTTTGTTATACAGATAGATGAACAGATGCTCATCACATTTTTCCCAAAAGCAGGGAAGAAGCATACTAATGCATAGAAGATCAACATCAACATTTTTATCAACATTAGATGTAACATTGAACTCATGTAGAGAATTCTGTAAGTGAATTTTACGCTTTTTGTTCACTGTATATATTAAGGAAACTTGCTGTTAAACAGATTATGGATTTTTAACGTAGCCTTTTGACAGTTTTTACCATTGAAATCGCAGACATTTTTTACAGTGTGTTTACACAAATACAAAGAAATACTCAAAGCAAATTTGCCTTGTTTTGCAATTCTCAAATCTTTCACTTTCACAAAATGACATCAAAAATGCAAATCGATTCAATGTCAATTAACCTAAAAACTGTAACCTCTGATTTCCATAGTATTTGTTTTCCTAATATGGATGTCAATGGCAACAGGTTCCAGCTTTCTGTAAAATATATTTCTTTATATTCCGCTATAACCACTTGAGGGTGAGTAAAATGTTTGGGTGAACTATCCCTTTAGCAATGTATTTGGTGGTAGTGGCATAATTTTAAATACCTGTGTTTTTGAATTGACCTTTTTTCTTCAATTAGAAATGTCTTTATAATGCATTCTAAGATGTGGAAAGCATCACTTCAATCTGCAATGTAAAAATGTCACAGTGTTGACTATATTAATAGGAAACGCAGGCTTGGATTGGAAAGGAAGCTAACGCTATTAATGTGCCTGCAGGGATTTGAGGTTTGTTCAACTGCATTGGGCTTCATGACCCTGTGATGTCCAGATTCTCGCTGAAAAAACACACACACACACACACACACATGCAAACTGATGGCAAAAGCTCAGCTCAGCGCTTCACAGCTCCACAAATGTTAATGTCTTGCTAATTACTGCTGAGCCTAATTAGCAACTCGCTAAATAATGCAGTCACACATATTAATATAAAAATTAAGATGGAGATTGGTTCACGTTTTGTCTAAAAACAAAATGGCAAAAACACAAGATGAATTAAAGTCAATACCATCAAAATGCATCCTATTTGCATAATGCATATCTGTCTGTGGCTTTATTATGAAAAATTAATCGATTCTTGTTCAGGATTGCTTAATAATAATTTTTAATAGCAATTCAGGCACTGTAACAAACCAAAAGACCAATTTTACTTGGCTCTATTCTTGTATCTAGCACTCACTTTTTATTAATTCACCCCCCAAAATAATAATAATAATAATAATAATAATAATAATAACAATAATAATAATAAATGAAACGCTGCTTATCAATTTTGTTATCCTGATAATATCGAACCAGAATTTAAAATGGTTGTAGACTAAATTTGTTTGCTTAGATCTCTAAAGCATTTTCGTCTATAAAATATTCCAACCAGAACTCGTTGGAAATATGTGTTTTTGCATTTAATGATTTTAATACTGCTTCTTGCACGTTTCACACAACACTAACATTGCAAGTACAATGTTTACCAATCAAGTGCTATTTGGTAAAAGCATTATTGGGTCATAATTTGTCTGAAAAGCACTGAAAAAAGCAATGTTGATATAACAATAAAAAAAATGAATTAATTACATTTTGTTTTTAATAAAATTAGTTTAAAATTTAAAAAAAAAAAACTTGTTTGGGAGGGTTAACAAACATTAAGGCTTATATTAATATTGAAATGGTGGATTTTGAAGAACAAATCCCTGTATATTACAATTGGTTGTTAAACATTTTTATCATAAAACATTAGAGGAAATAATTATTGAACACGGGACAATTTTTTTCAGAAAGCATATTTCTAAAGGTGCTGTTGACTTGAATTTTGGCTTGAAAGTTTCACCAGATGTTGATAACAACCAAAGAAAACAAAACTAATTACTCTACAAATTAAGTTATGGTAATAAAATGTAATGACGCAGGGAAAAACTATTGAACACATGAAGAGGGGAGGTGTAGAAAGGCAGTGAAAGCCCAAACGACAGCTGAAATCTTCAGCAACCCTCTGCCCTTCATCATTGTAAATAAATCTAAGCTGCTTCATTTCTATTTCTACATTAGCAGGATGATGAAGATGAAACCAGGATGGACATTTCAGCAAGACAATGATCCAAAACACAGCCAAGGAAACTCTCAAATGCTTTCAGAGAAAGAAAATAAAGCTGCAGGAATGGCCCAGCCAATCACCTGACCTGAATCCAATAGAAGATACAAAATAAGGCTCAGATTTGATAGATGAGACCAACAGAACATTTATTTTAATGTTTGTTTTGTTTGGGTTTTTACTAAAATCTGGTTCATTTCCATGTGAACAGCTCCATTAGAAATATTATTCCCAGGAAAAAACATGACGTGTTCAATACTTATTTTCATAGCTGTATATCAAATGTTTCTCTTCAGGCTTACCTCTTTTTATTTCAGTGTTAAACTTTAATTTCATTGGCATCTCATCTCATTGGCCAAAACAACACTGAACCTTTTAAAAATTTAAGCATTTCGTCAACAAAAATAGCAGATTGTTTAAGCAGAGCAATGAAATAATTTCAAATATTGCAAGGATTACATATATATATGTAGAAGCATCCATTTCACGTTGCAGCATCCTGTTTCCCTCAGAAATATGTCACACACAGGAAGAAGCACACAAAAACAACCCCTTCCATTAGCATGTGTAATTTGCGAAATGTAGCATCTGCCGAGTGTCTTTGGCCGTGATTGTCTCTCATTCCCTCAGTCGGGTAATGTATTCAGAACACTGCAGGGCCAAACGCCGCTATCAAAGTTCCCCTATAAGTGGCTGTAATAACTGTAAAATTACATAGATAGCCTGAAACAATCTCTCAAATCACTGAAAAACTTTATTAAAACGGTATCAAATCAAATTAGCCGCTCCACCTCCAAATGGATTCAATAGCAGGTTGAGGTGGCATTAATCTAAGCATGCTCGCAGGCACCGCTGAGGAAAAAGCCTTATTAACACTATGAAAATCTATTGGAGCTCATCAAAAGCTGCTGTCTCTCAATAATTCATAAGGAGAGCAAATGGCTGAATCGCGGAGTAGAGGTAAGTGTTTAATCGGTGGTGCGTTTATTTCTGGGTTGTTATTTTTTTTTCCAGATGGATCATATTTTGTCTGTTTAATGCAGTAAATCACATGATGGGTACTACGAAATCTTTTTTCCCTCAAATTACATTAAGTTTGTCCCTAGTTAGGAATGTCCACCCGAATCGTCCTGTCTTCCAGTCCTTCCAAGTCTGTGTCATCCTCTGTCAGCTGTATCTGGTGTGTGCTGTCCATCCTCGTGTATTCCTGTTACCCAGCCACGGAGGAAAAGACCCCAACATCATTCCTGATCCTCCTGGCTATCCTTCATGTGCTCCTTGTTGTCATTTAATAAACACCCTAACGTTTCCTTACCTCTGTCTCTGTCCGCTTCATAACAGAAGCCCGGACCAATAACGACGACAACATGAGCACCCCCGATCACTTTCAAGAGCTGGTGGACCAGTTGAAGCGGATTCTACAGCCACCAGCTCCACTTTCCAACGCACCACCAGCACCGAGCACTTCCGCCTCCACAGTTTCTTCTTCGGCCCTTCCTTCCAGTCCCATGGCCCGACCAGCGCCCTACTCAGGCGGAGCGGGGGAGTGCAATGGTTTTCTGTTACAATGTTCCCTCATATTCGAAATGCAACCTTCTCTATATCCCACAGATAAGTCAAAGATCGCCTACATCGTATCACTACTCTCTGGGCCTGCACTTAAATGGGCTGAGACGATCTGGAAACCAAGCCGGGCCGGTCATGAATTCCCCATCACTACCTTCACGGAGTATTTCAAAGAGGTGTTTGGACGTGCTGATGGGGAAGTAGCCGCTGGAGAGCAGCTGTATCATCTAAAGCAAGGTACTCTATCTACACAGGAATATGCTCTCCGGTTTCGCACTCTAGCAGCTGCAAGTGGATGGAATGAGAGATCGTTGTTGACCACGTACCGGCTCGGCTTGGAACCACTCTCCGAATCCAGCTGGCCACATTAGATGATACTATGGGTCTGGAGAGACTCATCCAACATTCTCCTCCGATGTTCCGATCGTCTCCGTCTCCTATCAACAGGACACCATCACCCCCTCGTCTGCACTCCTCCAATCGCCGAAGTCAACAGCCTCTCCAGAACCAGAACCCATGATATAGAGTCTGGAAGACTGACATCCGCGGAACGACAGAGGAGGCTGACCCGGGGTCTGTTGTCTATACTGCGGTGTCAGTGGACACAACCGTATGGAGTGTCCCCTTCGTCCCATTCGGACTTCAGTGAGTGTATTCAGTACGAATATTGACAATGTAAACCACTTACTACCACCGTGACAAATAACTACTGCCTCTATTTCTCTCCCTTGTCACAGCCCTCATCGACTCCGGGTCAGCAGGGAACTTCATCTCCCAATCCCTCTGTCGTCAACTCCACCTCCGTACTGAGGCGTCCTCGCCTATCTACCAGATACAACCGATAACCCAGTGCACTCGATCTTCGACCCGTATCCTATCGCAATGCGAAGACATCCTTCTTCAAGTGGGGTTGTTACATCAAGAGAGGATTCAAATTTCTGGTTCTGGAGGGTGCAAATATGGACATCATTCTAGGGCGCCCGTGGGGGGCTGGTGAAGCCGATCCCATCATCTCTTGGGGCACAGGAGAGATAACGAAATGGGGATCTGGATGTACACCTACCTGTTTTCCAAATCTCCCTCTTCAAGGTCGGAACCCCATTCTTTGTTTCAACAATCGGTCGAGAGTCCCTCCTGAGAAGGCAGTCTATCCACATTCCTAAGGAGTACAGCTCCTTTCATGATGTCTTCTGCCCCAAGAGAGCTTCCCAGCTACCGCCGCATCGGCCATGGGACTAGCCGCGATCGACCTCTAGTTCCAAGATGCCCAGTTGCCAAAGAGTAGGATCTACACGCTCTCGCTTCCAGAGAATCAGGCAATGGAAGATTACATAAGGGAGGCTCTGAGTCAGGGGTACATACGTCACTCAAAATCACCAGCCGCCTCAAGCTCTTCTTTGTGGCCAAGAGGACGGAGGGCTCGTCCATGCATCGACTACATGGGTCCTAAATAACGGTACAGTAAAATACCGATATCCCCTTCCTCTGGTACCAGCCGCTTTGGAAACAGCTCCGAGAAGCTAAAGTCTTCACTAAATTGGACTCCGCAGCGCGTATAATCTGATAAGAATACGGAGGGGGACCAATGGAAGACAGCATTCGTGACCCCTACTGGCCACTATGAATATGAGGTCATGCCTTACGGTCTGGTCAACGCCCCCTCCGTATTCCAAAACTTCATTCATGAAGTCCTCCGGGAGTTTCTTCACCACTTTGTAATAGTGTACATAGATGACATCCTCATTTACTCCCGGAGTGAGGCCGAACATCGCAACACGTTGCGGAGGTCCTACACACATTGAGAGAACATCACCTCTACCTCAAAGCGGAGAGAAATGCTCATTCCACCAGAAGTCGATTCATTTCTTGGATACATCATTGACCAAACCGGTATAGTCATGGATGGAAGAAAATTGAGGCAGGTTCTATCCTTGGTCAGAACCCCACTTCCATTAAGGAGCTCCAGAGGTTTCTTGGGTTTGCTAACTTTTATAGACGGTTTATCAAGACATACCAGCAGGATACATCACCTCTCACTAATCTCCTCAAGGGTAAAACCCAAAGGACTGGAGTGGACCAAAGAAGGCAGCCGCAGCCTTCCGCCTTCTTAAGAAGGAGTTCACAAGGGCCCCACTCCGGACTCATCCTGACCCAAATCTTCCTTTCGTGGTGGAAGTGGACGCAATCCACCACCGGCGTCGGGGCAGGTATTCTCCCAACATCATGATACACCTCCCCCCGACGGCATCCCTGTGCCTATTTCTCTCGGAAGTTGAGCCCGGCGGAGCGAATTACAGCATAGGTAGAACAGGGAGCTTCTAGCAATCAAGCTAGCCTTGGAGGAGTGGCGTCACTGGTTGGAGGGAGCCAAACATCCCGTTCCAGGTGATCACAGACCACAAAAACCTCCAATATATCAAGAGGCCCAGAGACTATGTCCACGTCAAGCCAGATGGTCACTTTCTTCTCCACGTTTTGATTTCTCCAATTTCCTATCGTCCAGGGACCCAAGAATCTAAGAGCAGACGCTCTCTCTCGTTTACACGAGCATCACGATCATGAAGAACTCCCAACGAAGATTCTTCCCGAACACATCTCCATTTGTCCGATCACCTGGAACGCTCCTCCATTCGTTGCCACTCCGGAAGCCCCTGCTCCGCCGGGATGCCCTCCTCATCGGCAGTTCATACACACCTGAACACCGGGTAGATCTGATCCACTCCTTACATACCTCGCTAGGCACTGGACATCCAGGGATCAACAATACTCTCTCGCTAGTATCCCAACCGATTCTGGTTGGCCAAACATTGCAGGGGATGTGAGGCAATATGTTCAGGCCTGTAAGGACTGTGCCCAATCCAAGAGCCCACGTCATCTACCCCGCTGGAAAGCTCCATCCCTTGCCGATTCCGAACCGTCCCTGGTCACACCTAGGGAGTGGACTTTATCACTGACCCTCCCCTCGTCAGAAGGTACATTCCCTGTATTCTAGTCATCGGTAGATAGATTCTCAAAGTTTGTCAAACTAATCCCTCTGAAAGGTCTTCCCACAGCCTTTGAAACAGCCGACAATATCTTTAATCAAGTCTTCAGTCATTGGTATTCCAGGAAGATATGTGTCGGACCAGAGGTCCACCAGTTCATCTCACGTCTATGGAAAGCCTTCTTCAAGCTCCTAGTGTGGCCGTCAGCCTCTCTTCTGGATATCATCCCCAAACCAACGGGCAGACAGCGAGGAAGATTCAGGATGGGGGACGGTTCCTGAGGACCTTCTGGAGTGGTCACCAGAGCTCCTGGAGCAGTATTTGGGCTGGGCAGAATATGCCCAAAATTCACTGCGGCAACCCCTCCACCGGACTCCTCAGCCATTCCAGTGCGTCTGGGCTTCCAACCAACGCTCTTTCCCTGGGATGGCGAACCCATCTGATGTCCCCGCAGTGGATCACGGGTCCGGGAGCGAGAGAGTCTGGGACAAGGCTCATCAACATCTGCAGAGGGCAGTCGTCGAAGCAAGGTAACCGCCGATAGAAGAAGGTCTGAAGAACCCAGATACACACCCGGACAAAGGTGTGGCTATCCACCCGGGACATACGCATGCGACTGCCCTCATCGCAAGTTAAGTCCCCGATTTGTTGGTCCCTTCACCATCGTGGACAGGTTAACCCCGTCACCTACAAACTACAATTACCCTCTCACTACCGTATTCACCCTACATTCCACGTATCACTCCTGAAACCCTATCACGATCCTGTTCTTCCCTCCACAGAGCCTGACCACGAAGAGGAACCCCCTCCTCCAGCTGCTCCTAGAAGAAGGAGCCGTCTAACGCAGTGAAGGAGATCTTGCGTTCCCGACGTCGTGGTGGCCAGTTGGAGTACCTGGTGGACTGGGAAGGGTACGGCCCCGAAGAAAGGGACATGGGTTCCCAGAGCTGATATTCTCGATTCCTAGGTCTCATGGTGGAGTTTCATGAGAGCCACACTGAGTTCCCAGCGCCTAGAGGCAGAGGGAGACCACCACGGCGGCGGAGGTGTCGGCCCTCAGGAGCGGGCCCTGGGGAGGGGGGTACTGTCACGGATTGGTCAGGCTCTCACGATCCATGTTTTTTTTTTTTATTCATTCATTTTCCTTTGGCTTAGACCCTTATTTATTAGGGGTCGCCACAGTGGAATAACCCGCCAACTATTACAGCATGTTTCACTCAGTGAATGCCCTTCCAGCTTCAACCCAGTTCTAGGAAACTTTTTTGTTTTAAAATTTATATTTTTCAGTGTTTACATTTTTTACGGACTCATTGGAATACATTTTAGTAATCAAAAAGAAAGTCCACTTAATTGAAATCATAAATAACATATTACATTTAAAAATAGCCATGAAGAATTGTTCGAAATATAAATAAAATGTAATACGCTTTCCACAAATTTAGCTGTAAACTAAAATGAACCTGGACTTTTATTTTGACGGGTTGTCTTGAAGCCACTGTGGGTTTCGTAGTGTACAGATCAGCTCTGGAAATAAAGTTCATGTATGTAAAATTAGCAGTTTATCCTATTTCATGTTTTTTTATGCTTTTTAATTGTATTATGGGACCTTGAGCTTTCCTCCAATCACTTTTTATGTCAAAAATGTTGACAATTATTAACATTTTTAATAGTTCGATGTGATATACTGTGTTGTAAAGTACCGTACACAAGCCTGGTAATAAATTCAACATAGGCTCATACTGAAAATGTAGCCCTAAGATGTAGCAAATTACGTAGCCTGAAGTATGTATGGCTGCATTTCATCTTTAAAATGAACGATACAGGACGGTTTGACGCCGTTCCTTTTCGCGCTTAAAAGCTGACCACTTACCTTTGTATGGACGGATTTCCCGCTGTTACTAGTTTGTCCAGTGGCTCGCCCTGTACATGTGGACTTGAGGCACAGAGAGGAGTTGACCATGATGACGGGGTTCGAGTTTGCAGAAGAACGGTTCCAGAAAGCAGGTAAGACAAAGACAAAAGCCAAAATATAAAATAAACAAGTAAACAACAGGTTGAGAATGTGGTAAAATCTGAAAACATGGTAAAAAATAAGGTAAGGACCTTTCTTTTTCTGGATTGCTTTTTAAAACTTTCGGTTGGGTTTAGCAAAGTGGGTGGGCGGGTCAATCTGTACTTTTGAAAACACTATCGGTTGGGTTTAGTGAAAGAGGGAAGTGGGTCAGTCATTCAGTCAGTAAACAGTCAGTCAACAGCAGCCTCTGGTAGATATACGCGAGAAATCTTAGATCTGAAAATGTGTTCACAGCGGCTTTTGGTAGATTCGCAAAAACAAAAACTGCAAAAAAAACGTAGCTCCTGGGACGTATTTGGCGCTCTCCAGAAAGGTATATAGTTGTACATTTTCAGAATGAGCTTGGGTTGCATAAATTGCCAGTATTTTTATCTACTTACTTATTTTACAATACTGTATATTATTTTAAACTACAAAAACACCAATAAAAGTCCCCTTTTTAAACTGCAAAGTGTTGAATTTTTAACATAAAAATTCAACAGTGAAATTTCAACAGTGAAGAAATAAATCTTAGTCCCATAATGCAATTTATAACTGTATTCATAATACGGAAACAGTTAAATAACATTTAACAGATTTATCTATTTATTTTTTACAGTGCATACAGGAAGATGGCAGAACACTATTAACATCATGTATGTGTCAGATTGTGTGTAATAAGCCAAAGTGCATTATTTCTTAATTAATGTATATTAAAATAAAATTCAATACACTATATACATTCTATAGACCGCTAAATACGTCCCAGGAGATCCGATTTTTTGCTCTCGCGAATCCACCAGAGGCTGCTGTGTACGCTTTTTGAGATGTCAAATTTCTCTTCTGAGTGCCATTCGCGCCTGCTGTTCTTGCTTAAATCCACCAGAAGCCGCTGTCGACTGACTGACAGGCTGACTGACTGACCGATCGACTGACCCACCCTCCTCCTTCCCTACACCCAACCGATAGTGTTTTCAAAAGCATCGATTGCCCAGCGCCCACCCACTTCCTTAAACCTAACCGATAGTGTCTTCAAAAGCAATCCAGAAAAAGAAAAGCCCTTGGCTGATTTTTTACCAGATTTTCAGATTTTACCACATTACCACCGTGTTATTTACTTACACCGTGTTTATTTTTTGTCTTTTGTTTTTGTCTTACCTGCTTCCTGGAATCGTTCTTTGCAGGACTCGAACCCTGTCAAACTCCGCTCTGCATCTCAAATCCGCCAACGTACATGGCGAGCTACCGGACAAACTGGTAACATCGGGAAAGCCATCCATACGGAGGTAAGTGGTCAGCTGCTACTGCTAAAGGGAACAGCATCATACCGCCCTGTGACGTTTGTTTTAAAGTCGAAATGCAGCCCTACGTACCTCTGGCTACATAATTCGTGATCTGCAGAAAAGTATATAGGGCTACGTTTTTAGAATGAGGTCTATGTTAGAAAATAATAATTTGGTTAATTGTGCAGCTCTACTTTTGATTTATTTATGCAAAACAAGCCAAATTCTGTAACATTCCACACATGTAATTACACTTCTATGATTAGATTCTATGATTTTGCGAAACCACAAGGCTCTGCATAGCACTGTGCTTTGCAATATAGATGAGAGTCTCAAACTTCAGCCTCTGTAACTTGTATTCTGCAGAGACAGTTGAGTCTGCCTTGGGTGTGCAGTAACTGGCAGTTTGGCACATTGTGCTGATCTTCCAGGTTGCAGCAGATTCTTTCATCTCTCTCCACCCGAGCCCTCGAGTGTTTGATGTGAACTTAGCTCAGGAATCACCGACTCTTTCTTCTACACAACCTGGGCCTGAAAAAAAGACCTTTGTTGCAATCCTGGGAGGCTAACAATGCTGCGAGCGGCTAACGCTAATGAGAGCCTTTGATCCGGAGCTCTAATAAACGGAGAAAACAGTGTGAGGGCAAGAATCAATTGCGCAATCGAAATTCAAATCACATTTGGCCAGAAAGCTTTACTATCTTTGTTACTTGTTTGCTTAATTGAGGAGAAAAGTTAGGCTTACTTTGAAGCAAGATGCCAAACTAGTTTTTGGTCACTGCACATTTAGTGTCATTTATATTTGTTTGTTTGGTGGTTAAGTTAGTCTGTAAATGTAAATAAATGCATTTGGAATTTGAAAACTTTTGTCATTTGAAGACCAAGATGAACAGTACTTTATCTTCAAACTTCAGAAGGGCATACTCAGAACTTACTTTTGCTGCTTGTTCAAACTACTTATTTAAAATAAGTTGAAACAACACAAATCTAAAGTTTTTTGGGGACAACTTAATTGTTTTATGTTCAATTAAGTAAATTTGTAAAAATGTTACAAGTTAACTTAATTGATTTGTGTCAGGATAACATGAAGGAATTGGAATCCTGCATTTTTTTTACTTGAAATTCTTCATGTTTTTAAAGTTTTCACGCCCAGCTCTTACTACTTTGTGTTTCCTTCTGTAGCATCAATTGCCATGTTTCCATCCAAAAACGCGAATTATTCGCAAAACTGGATTATTGCATAAAAGACGTGCAAATTAAGCAGCGTTTCCATCCCACGAGTCTAAGCGAACAAAATCGTATCCTGAATATCTGGCGCCAAATATCAATAGTGAAAATGGAATTTGCTGTGATAAGAGAGTCTGCTTGAATCTTTTCTTCATTTAATAAATGACTTGCGCCTCAGAAAACAATCCTGACACACAGTGAACGCGCTGTGGCGTTTGAAGGCGTGAGACTCTGATTCTGGAGGTCATTAATAATATACTAACACTACTGAGATGGTTAAGGCATTTTAGAATGACCAAAACAACATGTCAGATGTTGTACAGTGTGCTCAGCCTGCTGGTTTGTCCATTTGCACACATTTTTTATCATCACAGATCTCTTATGACAAAACCACATCACCTTTTTTTAATGCACATACTGGAAATTGTTCGGTAAAAGTGCTTCCATCATAGTTTATGCGCATCTTTTCTTATCGAATAAAAAGTTTATCCAACTCAGTTATGCGAATACGTTTTGTATGCGTATTTTCAAAATGTATGTGCATCTTGGCCTTTCCATCAACCGTTTTTTTATGTGCATAACTAAAATGCACATAAAAATAGGTGGATGGAAACGTAGCTAATGATCATTTGAACGTTTTTGGAGGTAGAAAGGTGATTTAAGTGACTTTAAATGTGGCATGATTGTTGGTGCCAGACGGGCTGGTCTGAGTATTTCAGAAACTACAGATCTACTGGGATTTTGACGCACAACTATCTCTAGGATTTACAGAGAATTGGCCAAAAAAGAGAAAATATCCAGTGAGCGGCAGTTGTGTGGAGGCAAATGCCTTGATGCCATAGGTCAGAGGAGAATGGCCAGACTGGTTCAAGCTGACAGAAAGGCAACAGTTATTCAAATAACCACTCGTTACAACCGAGGTCTGCAGAAGAGCATCTCTGAATGCACAACACGTCCTTTATGACCAGTGTTCCAATCTTCTGATGGCTACTTGTCATAAAGCACAAATCATCTCAGACTGGCTTCTTGAACATGACAATGAGTTTACTGTACTCAAATGGCCTCCACAGTCCCCAAAACTCAATCCAATAGAGCACCTTTGGGATGTGGTGGAACGGGAGATTCGAAAAATGGATGTGCAGCCGACAAATCTGCAGCAATTGTGTGATGCTGTCTTGACAATATGGACTAAAATCTCTGAGAAATATTTCCAGTAGCTTGTTGAATCTATGCCACGAAGGATTAAGGTAGTTCTGAAGGCAAAAGTGGTCCAACCCGGCATTAGTAAGGTGTACCTAATAAAATGTTTGGTGAGTGTATATAAGAAAAACAGCTATGTTAAGTATTTGCCTGCCTGTTGGTGAAGAAAGGATGCATTAAATTAATCAAAATTTACAGTAAAGACATTTATAATGTTACAACAGCCGCATTTTACACTTTCAAACTGCATCATTGTACTTTAATCTCTGTTCGGACAACCTTCGACCTTTTAAGTATTTCACACAATATACAGTCTATATTGATCATCAAAACTATGGTTTAAAAACCGAGCTGCCAGTATTCTTTTGTAGATTTATTTCTGCATATATATATGAAGAGTTCAGATGCAAAAATGTAAAATGACTGAAAATAAACATAGGAGACTTAGAAGAACTCATTTAGAAGAACTTTTCACATGGCACTTTTTGCATCTGAACTCTTCATATATATATATATATATATATATATATATATATATATATATATATATATATATATATATATATATATATATATAGCTTCCCAAAGTCTAAAGTCCAATAAAAATTCCCAAAGTCTAATTGTCACTAAAGTTTCAACATCAAAAGTTGTGATAGAAGAGATTTTTGGTGGAACTTGTGGTAGTACAGGTTTGTAGACAGCCACCAGTTTCAGCAGGGTTAAGTTTTTTAGATTAGCTTGGCCTGTTTCTTTTGACAATGTACCATGTACAGCATGAAACATACAGTGTCCCAACAAGGTCCCAAACATCCATCCACTGTATTCAATCGGAGCAACATAATGACACCTGGAAAGCTTTTACGGAGGCAGAGCTTCCATTTCCTAAGAGCCCAACACAATAAGTAATCACGGCACCATTAAGTAATCCAGAGACTCTTCTGACCTGAGATACAGAGACCCGTTTCATTCTTTACTTTGCCAAAAACCACTTACAGCCACGAGCAGCATCTTCATTGCCAATTCACTGAATGCCACTGCCAAAAAAGCAAAGAGAAAAAGGGAAGCAACATAATTTATATATATAATACAATGTCTAATGCATACTGTAGATTCACTAGTAAATATAGGTTTATGTAATGTTTTTGCAGCGTGGATTGTTCGTTATTAGCAGCAGATTCAGCTTTCTGCTTTAACAAATGTGTTTTAAAAATACATAGCAAAAATCATTAATAATTTAACTCATCCACCCGCAACCCATCCGCAATTAATCATAATGTATTTCTTTCATTACAAGACCTGTGGACCCTGGATTATCTGCAGCGCTCGCAGATATGTGTTTATATATATATATATATATATATATATATATATATATATATATATATATATATATATATATATATATATATATATGTGTATATATATATATATATATATATATATATATATATATATATATATATATATATATATACAGTTGAAGTCAAAATCCCTCCAGTACATTTTTCACAGTATTTCCTAAAATATTTTTTCTTCTGGAGAAACTCATTTGTTTTATTTTGGCTAGAATAAAATTAATCTTGATTTCTATAGTGCTTTTACAATGTAGATTGTGTCAAAGCAGCTTAACATAGAAGTTCTAGTAAATTTTAACTGTCAGTGCAGTTTTCAGAGTTGAAGTTCAGTTCAGTGTGGTTTAATTTTCTGCTGAAAGTCAAACACTGAAGAGCAAATCCATCAATCTACAAGTCCAAAATCAAGCAAGCCAGTGGCGAGGAACAAACTTCACCAATTGACGAAAGTGAAATAAAAAAACCTCGAGAGAAACCAGGCATGACCATTTCTCCTCTGGCCAAACTTCAGCTGCAGTCTAGGTGGCGGAGACTGGAGAACGCTGGATGTCTATCGTGGAGAAGCCGCAGCTGTGAGTAGGTCACTGGCAGGTGTTCAGGCTGGCCCATGGTATCAGTGCGGAGACTCGTCTATCACTGGAGTCTTTCAAGAATCAGTCTCATGCTCTCCACTCCTCCATGACCACCACAGCATCTGCTCAGGATACGGCCTGGTCCAAGATTATGGATACCTCAGGAAGTCCTCTATGGTTGGCATCATCTCTTCACAGGTCTCGGATTAATGGTGCCATACAATCCCTAGAGGCCTGGGGATGAGTGTCCATAGGTGGAAATAGGAAACAGCAGTTTTAATTTTTTAAAAACTTTTTTAAGGTCAGAATTATTAGCCGCCTTAATCAATTTTTTTTTTAGATTGTCTACAGAACAATCCACTGTTATACAATGGTTTACCTAATTACACCAATTGCCTAATTAACCTAGTTAAGCATTTAAATGTCACTTTAAGCTGAATACTAGTGTCTTGAAACAACTGAGTTATTAGAATTGGTTATTATTTTCTTTCTGTTAAAAAGAAATTGGGGAAAAATATAGAGTGGGGCTAATTCAGGAGGGCTAATAATTTTGACTTTATATATTTGTATATTGCTCGGGTGCTTCTCTTTCAAAGCTTAGGATATTTGTTCTAAATCTAAGTTCCATTTCAAATATCAACATGGATGTCTTGTATGTCTCTGCTAAGCATTTTTAAATAGACATAGACAAGTTGCAGACTCTGGTGTCTATATGAACCATTGCTGTGGTCTCTTCTGAAACCTTGGTGAGATTCTCCAGGAGTAAAAAAAAAATACAAGCAGGATATTTAGGCGGAAAACTCAATTTGCAAAACACCGAAACTAAGTTTGCACTGAATCTCAATGCTGTCAATACAAATTACTGAGATATTAAAGAGGTCTCATTTCTCTGATCATCAGTGAGAGTCAGTGGAAATAAATTTTAACGCTGACTGTTGTCACTATTCTGGTGTTTCATTGTGTTGTTTTCCATGTATTCGTGTCATGTGACTTCCCATGTGTTGTGTTCCATGTGCTTGTGTTAATGTCATGTGATTCCTTTGTTCAGTTTTCCCGCCATTTGTTAGTTTCATTAGTTTCACCTGTGTCACACCCCTGTATGTATTCAGTTTAATCATGTCTTGTGTATTTGTACCCCTGAGGTCAAGTTGGGGTTTTTTTTCCTGGTATTACTGAAGTCATGTGCTTTTGGGAGAGTCTCCATTTCCTCACATAAGCTTTGCAAAAATGTTTAAAAAAAAACTAAAAATAATCCAAAATCAAATGTTGTTATAAAGTTTCTAGCATATTTTTAACAAACTTCTGAAGCTATTAAGGATGTAACAATTCACTTTTCTCACAATTTGATATGATTCCCAATACTAATCTCACGATTCACTATTTAGTTATGATAGATAGATAGATAGATAGATAGATAGATAGATAGATAGATATTTTGTCACTATTCTCTGTATCTACAGAGTCAGTGACGGACCATGGAAACCTGTATCATGAAATGCGGAGTTTTTTGGTTCACATACTGTGTGCGGTATGAAATTCGATTAAAACCGTAAAGCAACACTCTTCCAGCAGTTCATATTGCGTCCAATATCTTGTCACGGGGTGGGGGCATGCATGAAATGCTCCTGAATGGAGGTGAAAGAGACAAACTGCAGTTAAAGTCAAATAAAACACCTGGAATTACATGAAACTCCGAAGGAAACATGGATAGCATGGTAATGCAATGACGTTAATCGAATTATGTGCTATAACATGTAATCATGAAAGGAACATTAAAAAACAACTCATGTAAACACATCACATTATTGTCTTATGCAGATTAAGACAAATAATTCGACTACTGAACTCACCAGGTATGTTTACATGGACACCAATAATACGATTAAGACAATACTCTGATTAAGATTCTACCATGTAAATGGTGATTTTATTTATTCATTTTTATTTATTTTTTTTATTAACTTAATCAGACTAAAGTCATAATCCAACTAAACAGAAATTGAACTAAGAGATGGAGTATGCCGATTTTAGTTGCATTATTGAATTGCTGTACAGGCATGTAAACAACTTAAATCCTACACGATGGTTATAGTTTTCGCAGAATTTTGTGACCAGGATAGTCTATTTGACACTATTCTCTGCGTCTGCCGAGTCAGTGAAGTACCACAGACATCTGCATCACAAAATGTGAAGGTTTTTTTTTTCTCCATATGGCATGCGGTATCATATAGTAAAACAAAACTCTTGTTCATGCTCATCCAATATTTCGTTTGTCAAGGGGGGCATGCATGAAATGTTCCTGAATGAAATTGAAAGTGCCAAACTGCAGTTAAAGTCAACAAATTAAAATTGGAACACCTGAAATTACACCTGAAACTCTGGAGAAAATGGGGTAGCGCGGTGATACGATGACGATAATTGAATTGTGGTATAACACGTAGTCATGAAAGGAACATTCAAAAAGCAACTCATGTAAACGCAATCATATTGTCTTATGCAGATTAAGGAAAATAATTTGATTACTGATTTTCATGTAAACGTAGTCACTGATCCATAAACAAAAGCTCAAAAAATATGAACTAACCATTTGAAATACCTCTACATGTTTTAATAATATAGGAATATAAAAACTACACAAGACATTAAATAACAGGGGTTAATTTTTGATTTCATGTCCACTTGTAGCCATTTATGTAGTGACATCTGTGCATCAGCAGTTTAACAAAAGCTTTCATTAATTATTGTTCTCATGTAATCACACACGACGCGAAGCTCACAAAAAAACTGCGACCACATTCAAAACAATTAGCCCATGCCAAACCTTCGACTAAAATCTCATTAACCACGAGCTCACCCGCCAATAATGCCATGCCAGGAAAGCTCGGTCGAATAATCAATAATGGGAAAGTCCACTTTCATCTCGGCTGGGTGATGGGTCGGATAGAGAAAGGCCGAGTGTGAATGAGTGAGGGAGCGAGTGAATGAGTGCGGGTTAGATGGAGGGCCTATTGTGTCCGTGGCCTAGAGAGCGCGGCATGGTCAGAGCTTACACCCGTCTGATGAGTCTTAAAGCAGATGAATAATGTATTCCCCATCAATGCAGAGAAAAGGTGCAGGGCTTCAGGCCATGTCTAAGCCCCTATTCATGCACCAACCCAGACACAAAGACATGGAGGACCCGTCTGTGGGAGCCTGTCCGGAGGAATCCACAATGAGAGCATCTCCCTTGCAAATCCTCTACTTTGAATTGAAGAATTTTTCTTTCTTTTTTTTTTAATAATAATTATATTAATAAGTGTATCATAATCAAGGCCAGAGGTTTGGGTCCAGCATTGGTTGAATATGGTAAACAGTATGCGAATGTGCCATGTTTGCTTTGCATTTTGTTCATCTTTAAATGATACAATGATTTTTCTATTAGAAAATACTCAATTTTGCTATACAAATAAACTACATGGCCTAGCATTACCTATTGGGATGTGTTTGCTGTATTAATTGATTTATCATTTTATAACTAAAGCAAATTAATAGTAAAAGTTTTTAAAAGTGAAAGATCATTTAAAAATAATTTGTCATTTATTTGCCCTACACTTGTTCCAAACTTATTTGACTTTTCTTTCTTCTTGAACACAAGAGATGATGTTCTGAAAAATGTGAATGGAAACCAGTATTCATTGATTACTATGGTATTGTTTGTTTAATAACATTCTTCAAAATATTCTTCAAAATATCTTATTTGTTCAAACAAACAAAAAATATAAAATTTCCCACGATGCATTTCTCATTTGCATGCTAAAGTCTTATGCTGTGTTCCAATTCACACACTATGCCCTAAATATGCACTCTTTGCTTTACAAATTATTTTTGTAAAGGAAAAGTATATGCTTTTGAGTGTGTAAAAAGAGTATGGAAGCTTTAAGACATACTACTTGTTAACAGTTCGCTATGTTGCTTATTTACGTCCCCTGTCAATCATCTTGACACATCATCCACATTTTTCATATTTAACTCTCCACCGCTTGGTGTTGCATTATGGCAACATGATATTTGTTCATTTCCCTGCCACTATTTCTTTAAGAGAAACATTCAAATTTTTTTTTTGAAAGAAGACCTTTGCTTAGCCAATGATGTGCTTTGTTTAAGTCACATGATGTGCAGTGTTTTTCTGTGGCGCGATTTCTGACAGACTGGCATTTATTGTGAGTAATTTCTGGATGCAAATGTAAACATCAAAAACAAAGGATCAAATTATGTCAGATCCACAAAAAAAAATCTGAAACATCACCTCAAGTAAGGTATGATGTTTTCACAACTCAAAGTTATTAAATTTTTTATTTATTTTTTTTTTTTTGTAAATTGATCAAATCTATGTGTTTTAGATGTCTCCAATAGTGGAATGTGCAATAAGTAAAGGTTTATTTATATAGCGCCTTTGCCAGACATTGAGTCGCAAAGTGCTTTACAATAAGAGAAAACAAGTAAAAGAACACATGACAATAAAAGACATGTTAAAACGTATTAAAACTAATTAAAAATCCAAATACAGAAACACTAATACTGTTAATTAAAAGCTTGACCAAAAAGGTGCGTCTTTAAATGCTTTTTAAAAAGTTCAACTGATCCCACAGTTCTCAGTGCTATTCGGAGAGTTCCAGAGCCGTGGGGCAACCACACAGAAGGCATGGTCACCTTTAGTCTTAAGACGAGTCCTATTGCAATAGGTTACCTAGCAAGCAAGGTCAACTCTGATTTTTAAGTTTTACCAATAACAAAATGCTAGTAGTATAATGTTGAATAGTCATTTGAATTATGGATAAAATCTAATTTTAATGACAATACTTTTGATTAGATATAAATACAGAGAACAGTGTATTAGCAGGCACCACCATGTTCTATGGTAAGTGAAAGAAGAAAAGCACAGAATTGGCTCTTCCTGCAGATGAAAGTGAGGATGAGATGGGATTTAGTGACTATGAGAATGATGTAGATTAGACATTTGATAAGAGCAGTGATGCTGACAGTTGGGTAGGTTAGCCCAGGGGCATAGGAGACCGGTGTAGTATAGTATATAGAATAATATATAAACATTGTTAGCTAGTAGCAACATTATTCTAATGCATCTGGATATATGATGCCGTTCTTTTCGTGCTTAACCGCTGACCAGTTTGTCCAGTGGCTCACTGCGTACGTTGGCAGACTTGTGATTGTGGAGCAAAGTTGACTGTGACGATGGGGTTCAAGTCCGGTAAAAAAAAAATGGTACCAGAAAGCAAGTAAAACAAAACAAAAGCTTAAAAAATAAATGAAACAAGTAAATAATAGGGTGAAAATGTAAAATCTGAAAATGTGGAAAAAATCAGGTGGCCGTAAGGACTTTTCTTTTCTGGATTGTGTTTGAAAACACTGTCAGTTGGGATTAGTGAAGGCGGTGGGCGCTGGTCAATTGGTGCTTTTTAAAAACACAATTGGTTGGGTTTAGGGAAGGAGGGTGGGTCAATCGATCAGTCAGTCAACAGTGGCCTCTGGTGGATTTACGTGAGACTGGCAGGCACGAATGGCACTCGTGAAAGAAATTTGAGATCTCAAAAAATGTACAGAGTGGCCTCTGGTGGATTGGCAAAAACAAAAAAACATCTCCTGGACATATTTGGCGCTCTCCAGAAATGTATATAGGGGTAGGTATTCAGAATAATCCTTGGTCGGGTAAATATGCATGACCAAATTGTATATTAATCTACACCAATGCAATAATTCCTACTGGAATATCTGGACTTGCAGCCTGATCTCATAGAAAATGTTAGTATTTTAGGTATTGATGAGTATAAATAATGCTTTCACACCTGTGGTTCGGTTCATTTAGTCCTGACCAAGAGCAACAAATGATGCATTGTAGCATTATTCTGCCGTTTTGGGTCTTTTTCACACCACTGATTGCTTTGGTCCGAACCAGTTGAAAAGTACCAAAATGCAGTCATGTGACAATCCACATCACTCATTGGCCAGATGTTATTCAACGTATTTCCTAAATGGCTTTTCGATTGGTCAGAATTCACGTGCAGGAAAATGCCAATGGAACTCCCGCAAGTAAACAAACCGGCAGACACAATGTCGCTGCACTGGCTGATTGTATCCCTGGTCATAGTATACTATATAGTTTGTATACATCACTTTAGACAAACTATACATTTTGAGAATGAAGCGCAGCTGTGGCTGGAAAACAATGTTTTAATACATTGCAATTGTTGAAGGCGTTAGGAGGAGGCGTGAATTAATTTAGCTGAACTGCGACATGGTCATCTTCCGGAAAAATTACCAATGATCCATCAGGTAATGATTCCCCCACCCCCTCTTTCTCTCTGTTTAAAATTTTAAAACTGTTCGTAAAGCGCTGTCAATTAGTTATTTTTGGGACCACACATCAGCCTACGGCAGCTGTATTAGTTCAAAAGGTGCAGTTCTTTTTGCGGTTGGGTCTGTTTTAGTTCGGATCATATTCTCACCACAAACAAACCACTCCAGGGTTCATTTGAAAGCGTACAGAGGCCACCTCTTCAAGGAGGTCTTAGTACTCCTTTATTTCTTAATTTTTTTTGTTGGTCCGCTTTTTGGTGCGCACTTGAGTGTGTTTTTTTATTTATTTTTTTATTTATTTTTGCTACATTCACACCTGCCCAAGCGGGAAAACGAACTCTGGTGTGATTCAACCAAACTAAATAATGCAGGTGTGAAAGCACAATTACTAAAAATTATGAATTTTTTATTTTTTTTTTTTTATAAGAAGGTGGGTGCCTACGACCACTCCTAAACGTAGCCATCACTGGGGGTGTGGCCTAATCCTACAAATATATACAACGAGATTATGAGTCAAAGTGGCGCAGTCGGTAGCACGATCGTTTCACAGCAAGAAGGTCGCTGGTTCGAGCCTTGGTTGGGTCAATTGGCATTTCTGTGTGGAGTTTGCATGTTCTCCCCATGTTTGCGTGGGTTTACTCCAGGTGCTCCGGTTTCCCCCACAGTCCAAAAACATGCATATGGGTTAATTAAGTAAGCTAAATTGTCCATTGTGAATGTGTGTAAATGTTTTCCAGTGATGGGTTGCAGCTGGAAGGGCATCCGCTGCGTAAAAATTATGCTGAATAAGTTGGCGGTTCATTCCGCTGTGGCGACCCCTGATGAATAAAGGGACTAAGCCTAAAAGAAAATGATTGAATGAGATTATATGAATTCATACAATTTATAATAGTAAAAGAGTTAATTGTGTTGTGATTTCACAGATGCAATTTTTCAGTGAAATCACACCTTAAGAAAACTTTAGATAACTTTTCAGCACATTTATAAACCATAAAGAGTTTGTGCGCTTTAGGTGTCCTAATCTGAAGTCCAAACAGAAAGGTGTGTTATAGGAGTCAGAGGTTTTGCAGCCTGACAGACTCTTCACATAAAGCCTCCGTGTGAATGGGACGAGATTAGCAGAAGAAAGCCGAAACATTGCTCCGCTCTGCAACACGCTGAGAGGAAGAAAGGGGGCCTCTGCGCTCTCTAAGCTTCCGTGGAATAAAGATGTCTGGGTCCGCTCCATGTTATTGATTGGAGAATGTTTGGGAGAACAAAGGGCTCAGTCCTGCGAGGGGGGGAAGCTGAAGGCGGCACCGCTGCCATTAAACTTTAAAACGCTCTCTTTGGTTTTGTTCAGCCTCGTGAGAGGACACGCAGTGGTCCTGACTACATGACCCAAGGCAAATTTGAAGTTCACCAGTAAATAACATTTAATGGAGGTGAGCTGGCCGGCTCCCATCTCCAGACACACACACTGTCTGAGTTCATCAAGAGTAAACCTTTAAAAAAATTCAAGAAAGTATGACACTATATGCTGTAGGAAAATATTAAATACAATACATTTTTTTTCTCAGACGTTAAACCAACCAAGGGGTGGCATGGTGGCACAGTGGTTTGCACTGTCGCATCACAGCAAGATGGTCACTGGTTTGAGTCCTGGCTGAACCAGTTGGCATTTCTGTCTGGAGTGTGCATGTTCTCCCCATGTTCACATAGGTTTCCTCCAGATTTCCCCCACCATCTAAAAGCATGCACTGTGAGTGAATTGAATAAACTTAATAGTGTGTGAGTGCGCATGGGTGTTTCCCAGTACTGGGTTGCAGCTGGAATGGCATGCACTGCATAAAACAAATGCTGGAATAGTTGGCGGTTCATTCCGCTGTGGTGACCCCTGATAAATAAGGGACTAAGCCTAAGGAAAATTAATGAAAGCAACCAACCAGAAAAAGTGCAAAACTGATGATGTTTGAACATGTCAGAACTGATGGACTTTTACAGGAGAAATCTATAAACCACCTGCATGCCTGTTATTTTTGATGCAAGTACACTCACAGAAAAATAATGGTACAGTGTTGTACCGAAGAAGGGACAAACCCTTGTCACTGAGGCAGTACCTTTTTATGGAACAGAATTGTACCTTAAGACAAAAAATTAATTTGTACCACTACAGTTTGTACCCTTTTAAGGGCATGATTTGTCCCATGGGAAACCTAAATGTACCATTGGTTTTTAACCTGCAGATACAATATTGTAACTGCATCAAAGGTACAAATCTGATCCATGAAGGTAGCACTACAGTGACAAGACACTTTGTACCTTAACCGTGCCAAATGTGCTCCTTCAAGAACTATTTAAAGGCATTTAGCTTTATCCAAAATGGTTTGATTTTATTTTCAGTAAATATGAAAAATTTAAAATATTTATAAAAAATGTAAAAAAAAAAAAAAAAGTTTCTTTTTGTGTAAATGCACCTTTTCCATTTATAACAAAGAATAAAAAATACTTTAACATCAATCAAAAGATCTATTTTTGCTCAACATTTCACAACACATTTCACAAAAATGTTACAGCAATACATTCTCCCATGTACAATATAAAGCATTTTTTTTCTCTAATTTTCACACAATATCTTTGTAATCATTTAATTTAATTTACTTAATTTTAAAAAAGAAAAAGAATTATGCGAAAGTATTGTAAGGAGATATGCACAATGTTTGATTAGTTTTACAGTACTAAAATGTCTGCATGAACACTTTGAATATGCAGGACTTTTTCCAGCTCACGTGCGCAGTGGAAAGCAAATGCCAAAGGATGCGGATATCAATAATGAAAATTTATTTATCAGAAAATGCTTACCAAATATTTATTAACAATGCTTTAAATGTTTAGCTTACGACCCATTAGTTTTGTTTTACAAGTTATTTTGTATTATAGGACTTAACAATAATTAATGTTTGAGTTTCTTTAATCATTTGCATTTAAATGATGGTTCATCTTTTAATTCGGAAATTGTTCATAAAATCACTTCACCGTTCCAGTAATGTTTATTTTCATAGATCTTGTACTAAAGGAGTTGTCCAACACTTACCTTTTTTATGAGAACAATTGTGTACCTTCAGTTGTACCATAAAAAGTACAGAACGGTATCATAAGAAGTCTTTTCTGTACCATATCAGGTGCAAATTTAAGGAACATTATTTGTACCACCGTGTACCTTTTTTCTGAGAGCGTAGGGCAGGGTAAGACAGCAGATATATTTGTGTTATGAAATAAGCAACATTATTTCTCAAATTAAATATAAATGTGTACTTTAAACATTTTTAAATTCTGACAGTAATAATTTGAAAGAAAATACTTTTTCTTTTTTAATTCTGTAAATAAGTGACCATTGATTTTTGTTGTGTTTTTGGAAACGTTATATAAATTGTCAATTGCGCTCCTACAGAAGTCAGTTCGAATATTTATTGTTTCAGTGGTTTAAATGGAAAAGCTTCAACGGATAAAACTATAGCAGACAGTTACTATTAAAAACAACTATAGTGTACTACAGGCCCATGGCCAAAGGGGTTCAGGTGGTTGGAAAGACCCACCCCTTACTGACAAAGGTCGGGAATTTGTCCCATAAATGAGCTCATTTGTCCTATTATGACAGCTATGCCATCATAAATATTAAAAACAATCCATCGATAAAGGCTTCAAGACCAAGCGGAATTCTCTGTTGGCTGTCGCTTCAATGTGACTGCAGCTACTCAGTTTTGGCCGATGCAAACAATTATTTTTCATGAGTCCAACATCCAGCTGTGCAAGAAAACATACAAACTGATGTAAGAGAAGTAATCTTTCACTACTTTTTTTTTTTTTTTTAAATAGATAAAACGTATTACAAGTAACTTTTCATATAAATTTTAGACCTTATTCGCATAACAAACAAACGACCAATAAAATATGTGAAGCACCAAAAGCGGTCCATATTAAAATTAATTTGAAAACAAATTTGGCTATTGTTGTTCATGATTTTTTTATGCTCTATGTTGTTGTTGTTATTATTATTTATTTATTTATTTATTTATTTATTTATTTATTTATTTATTTATTTTATTATTTTTTAAATTTTATTATTTTTTAAATTTATTATTATGATTATTATTTATTTATTTATTTATTTTTTTATTTTTTATTTTTTTTTATTTACATTATTCAAATGGCCAAATTCTAAATGAGAAAAGTTGATGTGCTGGTCAGTTTGTTATTTGTCTTATAAATTGCAATAGGCTACAGTTAATAATTTATAACTTTAACAGATTATTTTTAATGATATATGATTGATTAAATTTGTGTTTTAAAATAAGTTTTTGTTCATGTTTCTTTATTGTAAATCTTTAGGACATATTTTGGTACACTAACTCTTGTGTCATGTTCACATCTCACCCCTTACTTTAGTGTTCCTAGTCAAAACTGACCCGTCTGTTTTAATTTCTCTTATATTAGCACAAAAATTATTTTTCACCACCAAATTATTATTCAACATTCATTAGCTGTGAACAATGTCTCAAAGTAGTGTTTAACATGATTTCATAGAATTAGACATAAAATAACTGCAGTGAAAATACAAATAGGCACTGAAAATGTATTACAAAATGAACAATAGATGAAAGAAATCCAAAATACTTTTTCATTACCAATAGAAAGCTCGCTAAAATAGCTATCACAGGGTCTGACCAAATTTATAGAAATTTTAATCCATCTGAATTATTTATCAACCAGCAAAGCACAAAGAAAACGGTATGCTTTTCTGTGTATTGAGTGCTCGAATTTTCATTCAGTCCTTCATTTGGACTGTATTAGTGTACTAATGTAGGGAATAGTGACTGAGGGTATAGAGTGTGAGCATGGACAAAGAACTAGCACGAGTTATACTATGGTCATTTTTGAGCGAGATCATAAACGGTCTAATTCTAAAAAATAACTGATGCTAAGCTAACAGTGCTCTTGCTAGACCCAGAGATAGGCTGAACGAAGATTGGCGGAAAGAAAGAAAGAAAAAGAAAGAAAGAAAGGAGAAAGTAACACACACAGATGGGTTCCCATAACACACCTGTCCAGTTGCTGTTAAGATATGATAAATTGTTTTATCAGGAAGTTGATTCACGCTCTGATCTCATGGCAATTCATAGCTTATTGATTTAGTAGCTAATTTGTATGAATTTGTACGATCTCATTCATAAAATTTGGTACGATTTGCTTATCCTCAATGATGGTTGAGTTTAGGGGTGGGGTTGGGTTGGTGGCCACACCTCCTTTTTAAAATCTTACATTTTCGTACGACTGAACTCGTATGGGAGCTGCACGGTGACACAGTGGGTAGCACATTCGCCTTCGGTTTCCCCCACAAGTCCAAAACCAAGTGGTATATGGGAATTGGGTAAGCTAAATTGTCCATAGTGTATGACTTTGTGAATGAGTGTATGGATGTTTCCCAATGATGGGTTGCAGCTGGAAAGGCATCCGCTGCATAAAACATATGCTGGATAAGTTGGCGGTTCAATCCACTGTGGTGACCCCAGATTAATGGGGTCTAGGGCACTAGGCCAAAAAGAAAATGAATGAATGAATGAATGAATGAATGAATGAATGAATGAATGAATGAATGAATGAATGAATAAATGAATGAACTCGTATGTTTAGCCACCAAACTGACAAAACATAAAAATGTTACATTTCCTTGTGAGATCAGGCTGGTGGATTGGCACGTAAGCATGGAAAAGAGATGTGTACCTGCAAAAGTAATTATTCAGTCTGAAATGAGTGAGTGAGTGAGTTGGGGTGGTGTGTATGGGGATGTTTTCTGTCTGATGGATGAATATAGTCTGGATACCCATTCATTTCCTATGGCGGTCACTTTTGACCGGGAACACCACAGGTGTAACAAGGTTGATTTAAAACACTCAAAGTTCAATGAAAGTATGTTCATGTGCATAGTGTGGAAAATTTCATAAGACCTTGAGGGAATCAGATGTAAAACACAAAATTTATGAGTGTTTTAATTTGTAAATCGGTCAGATTTGACCCGAACATGACAGGAAGGTTAAAAGTGTTATGATAAACTTGCAACAAGCTAATCCAGTTAAAAATTGTGCTTAAAAAGATCACTAAAATGCAGAATTTTTTTTTTTTTTTTTAATAAAAAAGAACCACCTTATTTCCCAGACTGGCTACGGGCCTGTACTATATCCACTATAACACTATTGCTGGCTATAACCAGCTGTACTATATCCACTATAACACTATAGCTATAACAAAACTATAGTGGACAATAGCCAAAACAAGTTTCAATGGACAACTTTATCAATGTTTTAAATCTAGAAGAGTTAATATCAATATTTGGAAATGCATATTTGGTGGAATAAAACTGATTATCAGTCATTCAGTTCCAATCATTCAGTATCAGACACTGGTTTTGAAAAAACCTAATATTTTGACTAAAATATTAGCATATAACTAAAATCTATTCCCTAATAGATCCAGAGAAACGTGATTTAAAGTGGTCACAGTTTGTTTTTGTGCGTGTAATTAAATGTATAACCATGCTTCAACACACACCTTATGACATGTAATAACCAAATCTCAATTGACAAAAAATGACAGTGTCATTCCCCCAAAATATTGATCTGTGTGTGAACTTAAAAAAAAAATAAATGGGTTGACACACATGATTCCTGTCCGCAGCTGCGATGTGCCATGTCACGTCAACCATCACTGGGTTGCCACTGATGACCAGAAACATGCTTGTAAATAGTTCATCCATTTGGTGTTGTTTTGGTCAATAGTAATATTAGCATCAGGTCAAGCATATGGTCATTAATTTTTAGTAAACAGGTGTCTGTGTTTTGTTTATGCTCGTTAAGTAGTTTTATTTCTGACTTGCATCCAATTACGTCATTAACTAGTTCAGGGGTTCTCAACCTTCGGGTCGTGACCTCATGTGGGGTCACCGGAGATGCAGACGGGGTCGTGGGAGATTTCGTTGAACCATATCATATTCATGGTGTGCTCTCTGTAAATAAAATGGCGCTTGGGATTTTGTTTGCAGTCTAATGTTTTGAGATCCATTAGTTACCTTAATTTGGTTAAAATTTCAAGAACGAAATTCAAGACTTTTTGTTAATCTTTATTTAGTTCGATTTCACAAGCACCTAGTTGGTAATTAGTAATTACAAGTTGATATGACTAATATCGTTCTCGGTTATTTTAGGTTAAATGCAACACTCAATGCAGTTTCTAACTTTTTAATTTAGTGGGTTATTTGTATGAATGCTGTAATCACAAAATTACCACTGTCTGTCAGTAGGCTGTGACTGTTTAAATCCACTTAACGCTAATATTTATTAACCTCTGCAAGTGGTCAAATGTAAAGAAGTTCAAACCATTTAAGACTCTGTTTACACCTATATAGCTATATACCACTTTTGATTGAAGAGGTGGTGCCAACCATTGAGGACTTTAAGGACAACACATACACTTAAAACACAAATAAACTTCATTAAACATGTACAGACATGTAGACATCACCTAAAAACGGGGAAAATATTTTTTCTCAGAAATCATATTTCTAAAGGTGCTGTTGACTTAAAACTTGAAAATTACACAAATCTAAGTAGTTCACAAGTTATGCGTAATAAAATAAAATGACGCTGGGAAACCGTATTGAACACATGAAGAAAGGGAGGTGTAGAAAGGCAGTGAAAGCCCAGACAGCATCTCTCAGTAGATCTTTAGCAACCCACTACCCTTAAATAAATATCCACTGCTTCAGTCCAACATACATTACCAGGATGATGAAGATGAAGCCGGGGTGGACATTTTAGTAAGACAATGATCCAAACACAGTTTGGAAACTCTCAAATGCTTCCAGAGAAAGAAAATCAAGCTGTAGATTGGCCCTAACCTGGTCAGGAGTAGGTTTTATTCTCTAAACTCTGAGTTTCTGTCGTTCTCCTCCCCTTTTTTTAAAGATGAAGTGGCATTTCTTGCCTTAGCCTTACGTTTCCACCCACCTATTTTAATGCTCATTTTGGATATGCACATTGATAGAAATGTCATGATGCACATAACTTTTAAAAATACACATAAAAACATGTGCATAACTGAGTAGGATAAACTATTATTCGTTAAGAAAAGATGCGCATAACCTGCGATGGAAACACTTTTACTGAAGAAATTCCAGTATGTGCATTAAAAAATAGTTTGTTATAAGAGATCATATGATGATGAAAATGTGTGTGAATGGACAAACCAGCAGGCTGAGTACATTATAAAACATCTCAAATGTTGTTTTGGTCATTCTAAAATGCCTTAACAGTTTCAGTATTAATGTATATTATTAATTACCTCCAGAGCGTCTGGAGTGTGTCAAGAGTGTCTGTTCTCCGCATCTCATGGCTTCAAATGCCCCCACACATTCATTATGTGTCAACATTGTCTTCTGAGGTGCAAGTACATTTATTAAATAAAGATAAGATTGACGCAGCTTCTACCGCAGTAAATTCTGTTTTTACAGTTGATATGATTTTGTTCTCTTTGATTCATTGGGTGGAAACGCTGCTTTATTCACATCTTTTATGATATTTCAGTTTTGCACATAAATTTAATTAATTTTTGGATGGAACTACAGTCACACAAAGAACACAGTCACGTACGAGAATGGCTTGTCCTTTAAATAATAATTAGCTTAAGTTCGCTGACCTTCGACATGTACTGTAACTAGATTAATGGGATTATTACTCATTCTAAAAACTATTTTTTAGTTCTGCTTACATTCTAAATGTCATATCAACCTCTACCACTTGATCGATTAAAAAAGGCAGACACACAAGTGCACTTTCAAATCTATTTAAACTGATCAACGTGTGTAAAAGTGGAAACCTTAAATTAAACATTTCCACCAAACATTAAGTTAAGGTTATATGCGTTCTTGTTTTGTCAAATTTGTTGTAGAAACTATGCAGTAGCCTATTTTATGTAATTTAATGCAATTACATTTGAAATAAGTTCAAAATCACGGCCAATTGCCCACTTTTTTTAAGTAAAAATTTAATAGTCACACATATTACTTATTTTATTATTGTAAGAGGCTAAATTATTTTATGCGTTTGTTTACATGACAAAACATGTCTTTTTGACTCAAGAAGGTCCATACTGACTCCAAAGGCAGATACTGATCAAATCAGGGCCTGGTATGTGGACTTTGGGGGTTTTACGATGTGGTCACATGTTGATTGGTCAGTTTGAATGTCTCAGCATTTTGGGCTTTAGTCACATGGTCAAGAAAGATACAAAATAGGTGGTAAAACGCTGCTCTGTCTCTTCTCTTTTCCTGGCCTGTCTTTCCTGGTCTGCTTTCCTCCTCTGCTCCTCTCCTTCTCTGGAGTCTATCTTCTCTGACTCTACTGCAATCAGGCTAACTTCTGGGCCTGCTCTCTTTGTCTCTCTCTCCCTCCCCCTGTGTCTCTCCTTCTACCTCTGGTAACTTTAATTTTACATTTAAGCTGGGTACAATTTATATCATATGTTTTATCATTTCATATTTGATCATTTTATACAGTTATTTTGTAACTAATTCAGTTGTAACCATAGAGAATTATTGTCATTAAATCGTCTCATTTTTAAGTATTTGTGAATTACTTTTGATTTAACATCAACACTTAACTGTTCCATATTGCAATACAATACAATCACAAGTTATATCAACGCTC
The DNA here is from genome assembly GCF_903798145.1 of Danio aesculapii. NCBI lineage: Eukaryota > Metazoa > Chordata > Actinopteri > Cypriniformes > Danionidae > Danio > Danio aesculapii. Next base: position 8,719,391 of record NC_079440.1, read on the forward strand.
TCCCACATTTATAGCCATTAATACTGATATAAGATTGCAGAAGAATGGTTTGACTAGAATGTACAGATTTTTACCATCAATACTGATAACTTTTTAGTCATTCGGCAGAACTACAGTTCGAACCGCTGTGGTTTTAAAACCCAAATCCTACATTATACTTGAATATTTAAATACTTTAAAATTACACATTAACTTGAGCAGCTATGTTTTCCCACGCTAACTGTCTCTTTCACTAATGCAGTGGTGTTGCTTTTATAAATATATGCTCATATATTTTTTTTATATATTTGCTATAACTTTGCATAAGCACATCAAGCTCAGCTGGAAAAAGAATCTCTTTTACCGTGGTAACTCTTAATATCTGCACTCCATTGATAATTCCCTTTTATAGTAGTGGTGTGCGTGCTTTACACTGAGTTGGTCTACTCGAAGTTGATTGACCTAACTCAGATCAACTATTCTGAAACTGAAAACTCTGGGTTTTTAATCTCTCGGTAAATCAACTCAGAGTTCAAGTTTAAACTCCGAGTTGGTTGAACCATCTTACTGAAACAGGCCCCAACAGAACCATCAAGATTTTTACACTCTGTTGAAGTCTGTGAAAACTTACACCTGAGCAATGCATGTGACTTCATTCTCCATATGAGAGGCGTCTTTAAGCTGCCATCACCAAAAGAGCTTTTTATATAAGGTATTAAATACGTTTCAATAGTTCAGTACTTTTTTCTTCTGTAATTTTCTTGCATAATTTTTCAGATTTGTTTGTTTTATTTTTGTTTGTATCGTTTGGAATTGAACCAGATTTTGGTAAAAACCCGGTTCAATTCCATGTCAACAGCTCCTTTGGAAATATTATTCCCAGGAAAAAACATGACGCGTTCAATACTTACTTCCCCTGCTGTATATACTATACAGCTGCATGTTAACATCTAATGATAAACATGTTTATATCTAATAACTTTCACTGTTAAAAGCTATTAGTTACTAGTTAATTAGTTGTGATAATTATTGTGAAAAGCACTATATACAAATAAACTTGTAAACTGATTGAACAGGCCAAAAAAATGCACTCTAAATATCAGGTGTAAATGGGGCCACTGACCCAATCCTTTACTGTTGGAAACACAGTAATTTGGGGGCATTTACAGTAGCCGCCCCAGGGCTCTTTTTTTCGGTCTGTAAGATGCTGCAGCTGTGGCCTCCCTCGTGACGGCTGTTTCTAAAGGGACTCGACGCTCGCGGCTATGCTAATCACAGGCTGCAAATGGCTCTTTGACTCACCGGTGCTAAGTGTGTCAAACGCGCCACTTTCCAGCAGGAGCTTGGTAAAATAAGAGATATGTATGAAAGAAATGAATATATAACCAGGGAGAGGTGGGGAGAGGGTGGATGTGGCTTGATTAGTTGACCTAGATTTTTTAAATTATCTCCTGTTTTGGGCATTAAATAAACTAAGCATAGTAGTATAATCAAGTGCCACCATTGTGTGGCGCGCCCATGTAGGGCAATTGAACTTGCCAGGGTGGATTGAAATCAGGTCGTTCCTGGGGGCTAGTAGTAATGAACTTCATCGTTGTTCGTGGCTCTTTGAGGTTTGCCTGACCTGCGATTTAATTCCGTATGGGAATGGGCGATCTCAAAGACTCCATTGATCTTGACATTTTTGCATAGAATAAGAAAGCATTGAGTCTCTCATCTTGGTGGAAGAAAGAAGTTGTGTGTTCATAAATGGGACAGACATATTGATCAGCTGCTGATCTGAATATCAGTGTTTGATCTGCTCAAGTTCATTGTCAATTCATGGCCCTGTCATAGAGTTCTGCTTCAAAACGTTGCTGAAAACAGAACAGCATAACCTGCATGATATTATTTGATCATTTTAGAGACGTTTTGGCTACTTGTCGCATGCTGTCCATAATTAAGTATAGGCCCAAATATGTTTCAAGCGAAATTAAAGAAGAAATTGGTGTGATGGATATTTTTACAGTATAAGAAGTACCAAAAAAGGAAATAAATAATATGAGGAGCTAAGTAAAAATAGTATTATTATTCATACTTTCCATTGAATGTTTTAAAGCCATTATTTCCATCCATCCATCCATCCATCTAAAGGATTTGGGTCTCTCACATAAGGATGATCATATTTGTGAGTCCATGACAACTGAACATTTACACATGGACATTTAAGCAAGGAAAAAAAGAACCTAGAAAGTCTAGTCTAGAAATGCCTTTATTATTATTTTTATTATTTAGTCAGGAGATCATATTGAGGCAGTACCATCTCTTCTTCCAGTTAGACCTGGTCAGGATGGCAGCACAAAGTTTCACACAAACAATCAGAAAACAATACCATAAAGTTATAAAATCACCATTCATAAAAATAAAAGAATCAGATCATACAAAACATATACAGCTATCCTTTAAGATGTAATACAGAAGATGTTTAAAGGTACTCTAAGTCTGAAGATTAAGCCGATTTTGCGAATCATTCCAAGGAGCATAAAAAGGAAAAGTACATTTGCCAAGTTTTACCAATATACCCCTGGGACTGTTAAACGAATACAGGAATCAAATCTAGTGCATTGGTTATTTATGTGAAATGTTAGCAAATAAGGATAGGATGGTAGTTTACCTAAGAGAGCTTTTAAAGTAAACAAGCACAAATGTAATTTTTTTCCTTTTGATATAAAGATAACCAATCTAAGAAATCGTACAAAATACAGGGCCTCCGTGAATCTGCGCCATGGCAGCGTATTGCTGTGTGATATCCAGAATCTAGTTTTCTGAACGGCAGCTGCATGCATACTGTATAAAGGTGATCAGCATAATCATTAATGGATAAGAATGCACTCTCTACTAATTTCTTACAGACCTTAAAAGGAAAACAGTTTTTTGAAAATATATCATAATACATAAGGTATAAGAAACATATTTTCGGCCAAAGCTTCGGCCTAATTTCATTCTGAAAACGTACCTCTATATTAATTTGTAGAGACCGCCAAATACGTGCCAGCAGTACGTTTTTCTTTTCTTTTTTTTTTTTTTTCCTTGCAGTTTTTGTTTTCGTGAATCCACCAGGCCACTGTGTATGCTTTTTGAGATCTCAAATTTCTCTCGCTAGTGCTATTCGCACCTGCTGTTCTTTTGTAAATCCACCAGAGGCTACTGTCGACTGACTGACTGACTGATGAACTGACTCACCCTCCTCACTCCCTAAACCCAACCAATAGTATTTTAAAAAGCACCGATTGACCCACTTCCCCAAACCCAACCGACAAAATTAAAATCAATTCAGAAAAAGACAAGCCCTCCCCTGATTTTTACCAAATTTTCACCCTGTTATTTGCTTGTTTGTTTTATTTTTTTGAATTCTGTTTTTGTCCTACCTGCTTTCTGGAACCGTTCTTCATCGGACTCGAGCCCATCATCATGGTCAACTCCCCTCTGCATCTCAAGTCCACCAACGTACATAGCGAGCTAACTGGACAAACTGATAACAGCCGGAAAGCCATCCATATGGAGCTAAGTGGTCAGCTGGTAAGCGCGAAAAGGAATGCATCATACCACCTCGTAGCGTTCATTTAAAAAATAAAATGCAGCTGTACATACTTCTGGCTACATAATTCACGATCTCCAAAAATGTATATAGAGCTACATTTTCAGAATGAGCCTATGTTGTGTGTATATCAAAGGATAATTTCTCGTCAATCCAAATACCTAGATATTTATAAGAGATAACTCTTTCTGTTGGTGCACCGTTTAAGGATGTGATTGTCTGGTCTGTTACCTTAGTGCGGCCACGTCTAAAAATCATATTTTAGTGTTTTTTTTAGGTAAACTAATTTTAACTCTTGCAATGTACACTGGTACTTGAAAAGCTTTCTGTAAATACTGTACAGCTTGGTTTAAGGAGTGTGAGGTGTATTTTAGCTGAGTCTATTCCATGACCTAAATCATTCATGTAAATAAAAAAATAACAATGGAACTAAAACGAACGCTTGGGGAACCCTAGTGTTGACATAAAAAAAGGATGAATTATAATTTTTAACAGTCATATATTGAGTGCGTTCTGAAAAATAAATTTCATATTTAAGAACTGAACTATTATTATCTTGAAGCCCCATTAGAACTATGTACTGCACAAGACTGCAATGGACAGCCATGTTTGACCTTTGCTCTTGAAGCTCTTGTCTAAGACATGTTTAAATAGAAAGAAGAAAATAAAAAGCATCCTATGTGAATGGCCAGTTATTCTGCCTCCTTATTGATGTAAATGATGCCTCTTTAAGGTGCTATATACACTCAGTGTCTCACATCACAACAACAAAATAAAAGCATATACATGCTCAAAAGACTGAGCTTAACTCCAATCTCACTTCCGAATGCAAATCAAAATTGAGGCCGTCAGCCAGGAACAGGAAGTCAGAAGGTGATATTGTGATCAGGTGTCCACAGGTAATGGTTCTACAGTTATAATCAGCAGTTTTGAATAATATCACGTCTCTCCACATTCCTGCAATTTAGTCATAATCTAGGAAGGGTATCCCATAAATCCTGGTGCCAAATGCAAAGCAGTGGAGCAGGACGGTCTGATGGATGGGCCTGTCTGAAGGTGGAGGAGTGCCCTTACCTCGCTAATGCCACGCATGGAGAATATATCTCAATATATTAGAGGCCGCATATATGCATGCATACATTCTGCACTAGTCTGACCCTCCTCCAATGGACACGGCAAATGGCTGGAAGACATATAATAACATTTAAATATGTGCATGACAACATTACATTTGCAAATACCAAGAGAACACTGGAAGTCAAGTGTGGATGGGATACGTTTCCTAAACATAGAATCTGACATATAATTTTAACATATAATGGATGTGTTCTCCATATACATTTTTTTTCTTTTTCAAATATTTCTCAAATGATTAACAGAGCAAGGAATTTTTCACAGTCTTTTCTATAATATTTGTTCTTCAGGAGAGTTAGTAATCAATCAACTTCTGTTTTATAGTAAATTATGTGTCGTGTCTGTGTTAAGGTGTCTTGTTCTCTTTTCACTTTAAAAAGTGATTTGGGGTTAAAATGTCGACAAACCCAATCACTGGGCTATCGTTTTATTTTAAAAATTAACATGGCATTTAATTTTGTCCATATTTTACCCAAGTTTGGATTTGAAATAGCCCTGCAGTTAGACAAATCCAACCGCTGGTCTTACGTTTTATTTTAAAAATTAACATAGCAGTTAACTTTGTCCATAGTCAACCTAAGTTTGGACTGAAACAACCCAGCAGTTGGAAAAATCCAACTGGTCTAACGTTTTATTTAAAAAAATGACATAGCAGTGAATTTTGTGCATATTTTACCCAACTTTGGACTGAAACAACCCAGCAGTTGGAAAAATTCAACCTCTGGGCTAACATTTTATTTAAAAAAATTGACATGGCATTTGATTTTGACCATATTTTACTCAAGTTTGGATTGAAACAACCCAGTAGTTGGACAAACTCAACCACTGGGCTAACGTTTTATTTAAAAAATTGACATAGCAGTTAATTTTGTCCATAATTTACCCAAGTTTGAACTGAAGCAACCCAGCAGTTGGACAAACCCAACCACTGGGCCTACATTTTATTTAATACATTGACATAGCAGTTAATTTTGTCCATCTGTTACCCAAGTTTGGACTGGAACAAACCAGCAGTTAGACAAAACTACCCGCTGGACTAAAATTTTATTTAGAAAACTGACATGGCAGTTAATTTTGTCCATATTTTACCCAAGTTAAGACTGAATCAACCCAGCAGTTGGACAAAACCAACTACTAGGCTAATATTTTATTTTATTTATTAACATGCACTTAGTAGTTAAATATGTCCATATTTTAGCCAAGTTTGGACTGAAATAACCCAGAAGTTGAACAAACCCAACTGCTGGGCTAATGTTTTATTTTTTAAAAATGGTGTAGCAGTTAATTTTGTCCATATTTTACACAAGTTTGGACTGAAACCACCCAGCAGTTAGACAAAACTACTTGCTGGGTTTAAGTTTTATTTAAAAAAACTGACATAGCAGTTAATTTTGTCCGTCTGTTATCCAAGTTTGAACTGAAACAACCCAGCATTTTTATTTGTATATATTTAACATTAATTTGTCTTATCTGTTATGGCTAACCAATAACCAATTAATACCATTACCATTAAAATAAAATAGTTTTGTGCTTTCAAATTGGATTAAGATCTGTATGGTTAATATTAATGTGGAGGTCTCTATAGGATTAACGTGAGTGTAACAGAAAAGACATCCTATATGTCTCATATATGATGACATTCATAATTAAATCTTTATGTATATAATTAAGAGAAAGATTTAATTAAGGTTAAAACCATACCTGATATACGCTGCTACAACAGTTCTGAGTAGTCTGTAGTTACACTCTCCTTACTGATTTATTTATTTTTTTAATCAGATTGATGCCATTTTAAGGTCTAAAGCTATTATGAAGGTGGAGCGAGACATTTAGCTTTAGCTATGGCATTCAGTAAAGGTCACAGTAAATAATACCAACAAAGCCTCATTTCAAATTATACTTCTGTCTGCACTGGATTAGGTTTCATGAAAAAAAAAGGTAATTTGCTCTATTTTTGAACAAGATATGTCAGAAAATCTCATATCCACATCTATATAATGAAGTGAATAGAGAGCAGTGACTGTCAATCACCAAAGCTGGAAAAATTCATTACAGAAATATCATAAATGTATTTGTCTACATCTTCTGCAGCCATATGTGACACAACATCTTTTTATGTTACTGAAAAGAAAATGATTAATTAAATTTACTTTAAGTAGTTGCAAACAATTCTATGGATTGAATTTAAACAAACAAATTATTTTTAGTAATTCAATCATTTTCCTTTGGCTTAGTCCCTTATTTATCAGGGGTCGCTACAGCGGAAAGAACCCAACACAATCTCACGGCAATTTGTACCTTTTGATTTAGTGGCTAATTCGTACGAATTCGTTCAATCTAATTTGTACAATTTAGTATGATTTGATCATTCCCCAATGACGGTTGGGTTTAGGGGTGGGGTTAGGTGCCACGCCTCCTTTTTAAAATCATACAATTTCGTACGAATTTCGTAAACTCGTACGAATTAGCCACTAAACTGACAAAACGTAAAATACTTACGTTTTCTTCGTGAGATCAGGCTGAAAGAACCACCACCTATTCCAGCATATGTTTTACGCAGCGGATGCCTTTCCAGCCTCAACCCAGTACTAGGAAACACCTATACACTCTTGCATTCATACACACACTCATGCACTATGGCCAATTTAGTTTAGCAAATTCACCTATAGCACATGTCCTGCGCTAACCCTCACTAACATGGAGAGAACATGCAAACTCCACACAGAAATGCCAACTGGTCCAGCTGGGAAATCAGTGACCTTCTTCCTGTGAGGTGACTGCTAACCACTGAGCCACTGTGCGACCTACATGTAGTAATGTTCAACTTAATTTGTTTGTTTAAATTCAATAGATAGATTGTTTGCAACAACTTACCTTAAAAAATGTAGTAAATAATTTCTTTGGTATACAATAGCCAAAAATACAGTGTATAAGTCAATTATAAAAAAAAACTTAATGTTAAAAAAATGATTAAATATTAAGTGAAGATCATGTTTCATGAAGATATTTGGTTTAAATACTCTATATATAAATATACTGTAAAACTCAATTTTTGAAAAACTTAATTTGCATTGCTAAGAGCTTAAGTTTCAAGTTTCAATCAAGTTTCTCTGTATTTTAGATTTTTAAGATATTATAATAGTTGCTACAGATATTGATCAAATATAAAGGGTAAGCTTATTCAGCTTTCAAGGGATGTATGTCTCGCATATGAAGAACAGGTGAAAATCAAGAGTTTATTTGTGGTTGTTATACACTGAAAAAAATATTCATTAGATTTACAGATTTTTTTTAACGAAAGTGGTTGCAACTTTAATACGATTTATAGTTGGTGCTGAATTTAAACAAACACATTAAATTTAATGTTCAACTTAATTTGTTTGTTTAAATTCAGCTCATAAATAGTTTGCAACCACTTAGTCAAAATTTAAAATATTTATTTTATGCTAAAAATAATTGAATATTAAATAAAGATCATGTTCCATGAAGATGTTTTTATGTACTGTATGTATCGATATACTGTAAATATACATTTTTGATTAGTGATTTGCATTAGCTTATGTTCAACAACTTTTAAAGCAGTTTTCCCCGTATTAAGATTCTTGATCTGTTAATAGTTGATTCAAATATCTAACAAATGGAAAGCTTATTTATTCAGCTTTTATGTGATGTTTAAATCTCACATATGAAGAACAGATGAAAATCATGAGTTTAATTGTCGTTGTTGTTTAATACATTAAAAAATATTCATTGGATTTGCTAAGTGTTTACAAACAATGTCTATGGGCTGGTTTTAAACAATCAAGTTGAACATTTTAACATTCTCCCCATATAAATAGTTTGCAACCACTTACTTTGAAAAAAAAAAAAAAATTCAATGGATTTACTAAATGTTTTAGTGTTGTAGTGTTGCAGAAGCCAAAAATACATTAATTTAAATTATCAATTTTTCTAATGCAAAAAATAATCTAATATTAAGTAAATATCATGTTCCATGAGGATATTTTGTTTAGGATATACTTAATAAAGATGTACATAATAAAACTTAATGTTTTATAATTTGCATTGCTAAGATCTTAGATTCAACCACTTTAAAAACAAATTTTTCTGTATTTACATTTTTATATCCTGCAGATTTTTTACATTTGTTTTAATAGTTGCTCCAAATATTAACTAAATATCAATAGAAAGCTTATTTATTCATTTTTTATATATAAATCCAACCCCGGCTCTTTCTGATTATGTACCCCTATATACATTTCTGGAGAGCGCCAAATACGTCCCCGGAGGTACATATTTTTGCAGTTTTGGTTTTCGCCAATCCACCACAGGCCACTGTGTATGCTTTTTCAGATTTCAAATTTCTCTGGCGAGTGCCATTTACGCCCTCTTTTCTAGCATAAATCCACCAGAGGCCGCTGTCGACTGACTGACAGACTGACCGACTTACCGATATCAGTGGAACAGCCATCCAGATGGAGGTAAGTGGTCAGCTGGTAAGCACGAAAAGGAACGGCGTCATACCGCCCCATAGTGTTGCGAAATGCAGCCATACGGTCCTCTGGCTACATATTTCGTGATCTCCAGAAATGTATATATGGCTACGTTTTCAGAATGAGCCTGTGTTGCATATGAAAATCAGCAGTTTAATGCACTGAAAAAACAATTCGGTGGATTTACAACATTTTTTTTTTTAGGTAAGTGATTGCAAACAATTTATATGGGCTTATTTTAAACAATCAATTAAGTTTGAACATTACTAAATTTAATTAGTTTGTTTAAATTCAGCCCATAAAAATAGTTTGCAACCACTTACTTTTAAAACACAATAAAAGACCATTTTTTAATCTGAAAACTATTTATCTACACTGAAAATAATGTTAATTGAATTTACTAAATGTTTTTAAAGACACGACGACATGACAAAATTCTCACTTTTGTCCAAATAATCTTTTAACCTTCTGAAGGAAAACTAGAGAGTGGCACTACCAAACGGCATCCAGTACTTTGACAGAAGTCGGACAAGGTGGACAAAGCTGGAGGGAGAAAAAATAAGTGTAAAAGGCCATCGCAATCCATTTCGCTCTTCCTCATCTCTTCCTCCTCCTCCCTCGGTGGCAGTGTGCCAGAGGGTGAGAATGGACTGCCGCCTGTGGAAAAGGGATAATTTGTACCTTCCCTATGAATGAGGAGGACAGGCAAATTACCCAGTGAATAAGGACTGCCTGTGGATCGCTGTGTCAAAGGCACGGGAATAATTATCGGCCACCGAAGAGCATTCATACGGAAGGACAATGGCCAAATGGATGTGTGGGTCCCGGGTGCGTGAGCGCGCGCGGCTTTCGAGTGCCACTCACAACAAGGCAAATGGATCCTGCCAATAATCCTGGCAAGATATCTGAATTCAGACACATTATAGCAGCTGGACAGTATTAGAGCAGCTCTTTAGGTTACAAGGCGAAGGAGAGTGCAGGAGGAGAAAGAGGGGAGAGAAGAATGCTCTGAAAAGCCTCTATTAGATTTGAATAGGTGGGGGTTTGTATGGCGGGCCACGCTCTGTTTTGTAGGTGTGCCACAAAGAAAGCAGAGGTTAGTCTATTAGTGCCCGAGGTCTTTATTGCCACGACCACCTCCACCCATACAGCAGGCGGGCGAGGGGTCACGAGCGGTCACCGCTGGAGAGCCTGAAGTGGGGCAGAAGGATCTGGGAGAAACGCATTTCAAGATAGGACACCTGGGGGGTCACGACCAATTCTGTTGCCGTCTATAAAACATGTTGTACATAAACAGGGGCTATAGAAAAGGCCTAACAATTCTAATGCCACTCACTCCCCCCCTTCCCGTCGCTCCGCCGTGTTTACAATGACGCTGAATGGAAGAGGAGACTCGAATGCATACGGAGAGCTGGTGGGCCGGAAGGTCTCATCCTTGGAAGAGCGGGGAGCGTGTTTTGGGCAAGCTTTCGCCTTTGTTTAAAGCTCTGGGGATAAACACAATTAGAGAATGCGCCACTTGACGGAGTTGAAAGGTGTTGTGCGCAGATGTTTCATATTCAAGGCTGGATGATGAAAATTCGAGTTTTGATTCACAATCTTTGACCTTGCGAATCTGAATTGCATGCTGCCGGCACAAAAGAAGCAAGGAAGTATCGTGCGGCGGGAGTGACATACTGGATACAGGGAGTCCTTCGAGGTTAACGGAGGAAGGTGCTCTACACATCGGCCATTAAAATCAGCACTTCTGCATATTCAACGTGTGCATTTACAGGCCTGCCGTCCATCCATTTAACACTGAAGTAGAAATCCTGCTAATATTTCTCACCCTGATGTCCTTTCTAAACACAAGAGTGTTTGCTCTTTCCTGTGCAACTTAATAGTAGCCTTAAACTTGCATCAAGTCTTACCAGAACTCTACAATACTGTAGCTGTGGAAGAACTTAAAATTCATGCTTGCTGAAAACAGGCTTGACCCAAAAGGGTTTTTAGACAAAAGTTTACCTTTTAGAGACCCAGAACATAACCTTGACTTTTATTCAGGAATTTATTTACAACCAATGGGCATCCTGAGGACAATTCCCCTATTAGAGATGCCACTGATCCCACAATTGGATGCAGTTATGGCTGAAATCCAAGTCATCCCCTTTCACTGTAGCTCAAGATGGGTCAGGCCCAGTTGGATGACAATGAAATCAAATGATTTTTGTGTGCACACCTAAAAACAAAGATGCATTTTTACATTTCAAATAGTCATTTTTTTAATGTGAGGAACAATTTCTTTTCTACTTTAAAGTACCTTTTGATGGATCAAAAGGTTTCCTGGATGTTAAAAGTTCTTTATGGTACAGTACCACTGATCCTAATAAATACCCGTTATTTTTTAAGAGTGTGTCACTGCAATTGGACAGAAGGATTGTAAGTAAGAGGCCTATACAATAAGATTTATTTTGGTAAAGTCTCTCGTAATCAAAATTAAAGTGTTTTGGGTGTTATTTAGGGATGTCCCGATAAGATTGTTTTTTACCTCCGAGTCCAAGTCATTTGATTTGAATACCTACCGATACTGAAACCCGATCCAATACTTCTATAATAATTAATTAAATTATATTTAATTCACCTTATTTTAACATTCAACAACTCTGTTAACAAGCAGAGCACTTCTGTGAGCTAGCGCAACAATCAAGTAGTAAATAACATCAATTCTTCAATTTTGGACTTTAGTGCAACAGTAAATATAAAAAATATATGTAATAAAAAACAAGGGGCGACTCAAAATACCCAGCAGGCATCCCAAGTTTACAAATCTCACAGTTTGATATGGCAATGTTGTCGTCATCAACTTTATAACACCTCCAGACCGCAGGCATACTCACGATTTCCGCTTCAAGCTGATTCTGTGTTCTACTTTGCCAGCATTTAACCAATAGCGTCTCTGCAACAAAGTGATGTCATGTTGCATTTCATGCTGTCATTTCTGTGTGTGAGTCAAGAAAGAGATCTAACTCTGTCACAATAACTATTGATGTGTGTGTGGGTGTGTGTGTGTGTGTGTGTGTGTGTGTGTGTATATATATATATATATATATATATATATATATATATATATATATATATATATATATATATATATATATATATATACACACGGTTGAAGTCAGAATTATTAGCCCCCTGTTTATTTTTTTTTTCCCCCAATTTCTGTTTTATGGAGAGCAGATTTTTTTTTCAACACATTTCTAAACATAATAGTTTTAAGAACTGATTTATTTTATTGTTGCCATGATGACAGTACAGAATATTTAACTAGATATTTTTCAAGACACGTCTATACAGCTTAAAGTGACATTTAAAGGCTTAACTAGGTTAATTAGATTAACTAGGCAGGTTAGGGTAATTAGGCAAGTTATTGTATAATGATGGTTTGCTCCGCAGACTATCGGAAAAAAAAAAAAAGTTGCTTAAAGGGGATAATAATTTTGAATTGAAAAATTTAAAACTGCTTTTATTCTAGCCGAAATAAAACAAATAAGACTTTCTCCAGAAGGAAAAATATTATCAGACATACTGTGAAAATTTCCTTGCTCTGTTAAACATAATTTGGTAAATATTTAATTATTTGGGGGAAAAAAAATCTGACTTCAATATAAATATACACACACATACATATTTTTGGGTTCTGATCGGGAGGTAACGTCCGATTCCGATCGAGTCTGAAACTGCGTGATCGGGCCTAATTTCTGATCACGTGATCGTTCCTGGACATCCCTAGTGTTATTACCAATATGTTAGTCTTGCTGGAATCTTTAAACTTGTGTTCTTCAAAATAATGACAAAAATTGCATTTAGAAGATATAAGCATTCATAATCTTCAGTCAATGAATCAATGATTTTCATGATCTCATCTTCTAACCAATCAAATATTCTCTAGTATTTGAGGCATCCTGTTCTGAATGTTGTACATTAACAGACTATAGGAAAGCCTCTGTTCTGAAACTGAACTTTCTATGCAAAGATTTTAAACTTGTAAAATTATGGTAACATGATATTTCCATTATTATATGAAAACATCTATAATTACACTTATTAGGGAAATCAAATTAAAAAATCACTTATCCTTTTTCTTTCTACTGAAGTAATATTTTGACCGAATCAAAATGAATTAGTCTGATATCATGAAGTCATTTCAATGTCATGTTAAACACGCATATAAATGCAAAGGCAAACACAAACACTGCCAACCTAATTTCACCAAGTGGGACGTGTTCAAGGATTAAAATCTATATTAAGCTGCGGTCACACTTGACTTTTCTTCCCATAGACTTCCATTCATACGCACGCGAATGCGTCAGACCGGAAACGCAGGGGCATGCGTCAAGTTTCGCATGTTGCTGCGGTGCAAAGTTCAAGCTTGGTGAACTCTGACCTGCGAAATCGCATCACTTGACTGCGTGAGATCAATCAAGGATCAAAACATGACCTCTCTGGACAGAAATTAAAAACATTGAGCAATCGCTCACTTTATTAATGTCTAATCATCTTGTTTAATCCCGCCCCTTTTCGCAGCGCGGCACGACAGAATTTCGCACACACAAAGCCCGGTGTGACCGTAGCTTTAGTCCTGGAACAACATTCCAATCAGCCAATCAGAATTAAGGGATACATTTACCATTCAGGTTTAGGTTAATGGTTAGGTTTATGCACTTCTACATGATTGCTATCCAACAATTATTACCCTCTGATTTTGGGAACAATCTAAAGTTATGCTTGAGTTTAGGGGTAGGGAATGGATATGGATTACATTTTCAAAAAAAAAAATATATATATATATATATATATTCCAGGATCGCATTGTGCATGCACCCTAACACACAGCATGCTACAGTACATGGTGTTTTAAGCTGTAAAGCACTGATTCCGCCTTAATTTTTCTACATGCACGTGTCCAAAACATGACAATGCCTCCGGCCTGCTCTCTGACAGCAGAATACTTTTCCTTCGCCCCCACCCTTGCAGCCAGTCACCCCACACTCATACATACACAACAGACACTCACACATAAACACACACAGTGGTCACAGAGAGGTCAGACACAGGCCAGCCGCTTTTGTTATTCCTCCATGTCATCCAGGAGGCCTTTTCAGAGCCATGCATTTCCTCAACCTTCTAACAGGTCAGAGCTTAAAAGGACAAACATACACGCATACAGTACAGCACACACTAAGAATGAGAATCTGTAAAAACCACATGTGAAAGGTGCTTCGATAAGGCAATGTTAGTTAAACTGAATTAAACCTAAGAGCTAAAAAATATGGAATGGAGTCAAAACAGCATCAGGAATCAGGGGCGGATTGGCCATCTGACAGACCGGGCAGTTTTCCACTGGGCCGACATACTTTTTGAGCCGAGCTGATCATCTTCTTATGATATGATCGACCCATAAAAGGCTATTGTTTTTTTTTTGCCTAAGTAACTGACGATGCTGTGATCTGTGACGCTCTGAAAGTAAGATGTTTTTTCGGACAGATCGGCCCATGTGACATAATCTGCAACCAATTGGTTATTTTCTTCAAACTCCTATTTTGTGAAGTGCGTAAGGAGAGCAGAAGCAGCGCGCAGACGTTTGCCTTTCACATGGGCTGCGTCTGCAGCGCGCAGCGAATTGGCGGCTGTTATATATTAATCTATCTCTGTCTATTCTATCTAGTTACCTATCTGTCTGTATGAATACTTTTTATTTTTCATCAAGTCATCAAGAATGTGATTGGTCGAGCACAAAAAAATAGAGTATAGCACCCTTTTACCATGGTAACAGAACAGCATTTTCAAACACCTTTCATAAAATTTAGCGTTGTTCGTGCACATAAATGTAAATCTATCACCGAATTACATTAAATGGTAACATGTCATAAACAATAGAAATGAATCAATCCAGAGTGACTTCAGAAGCGTTTTAGAGAGTTTGTTCTGAAACCTGAACCCACTGAAGCTCCAGTCAGGACAGAGGTCAAAGGTCACATAGACTTGTGGATGTCCTGCTGCCACATGACGAGTCCATCATGTGACTAACATGCACTAGGACCGGAGCCTTTTTAAAATAAAACACCCAGAATCATAAGACTAGCCACTGGGTCATCACATATTAAACTCCATTTATCCAGCCATGGATTTCTCTCTCTCTCCTACTAATTCTTTCTTTCCTCATAATGACCTCTTTAATTCCATTCTAGGGCACCTCAGGGGACAAACGGTCATTCGTCTTGCCTCTAAAAAACAAGAGACAGAAAACAGAGAGAAACAGAGAAGGGGAGATGAGTGGAAAAAAATGTTTAGAGCAAAGTGTTTAGCGATTTTAAGACCTGTGTGTGTGTGTGTGTGTGTGTGTGTGTGTGTCCATTTGTTAGCCTATGCAAATTTGTCAGCAATAAGATTTTTTTTTTTATATTTTTATTTGTAGATATAGTTTTAAAACAATGCACTTTTGTATGTTTACTTTTTACAGTATAAAGAATGACTCCAGATAAGCATATTGTTAAATTAAGTAAATGTGCATTACGTCAAGTGACAATGGAACAATATTTCACTGGATATGTTGACAATTAATTAACAAATTCTCAGTTTAGTAAAATGTAATAAATGTTTATTTCTACAAATTACTAATGACATTAATGTAGTCACTTATGTTATGTCGATTACACTTTAAAAAGTCATTGAAAAAAAAGATCATTGGTCAAAATAACAAAAAAAAAGATAGCAATTATGCATTTAATAAGATAACAATTATGGTAAAGTTTTAAGAATAACTTAGATTTTTATACAAGAAACCAAAATGGTTGTCACTTTCTACAAAGGAATAAGAAAGAAAGAAAGAAAGAAAGAAAGAGAAAGGAGGAAGGAAGGAAGGAAGGAAGAAAGGAACAAAGAATGAAAGGAACAAAGGAAGGAATTATGGAAGGAAGGAATGAACAAAGAAAGGAACAAAAGAATGAATGAATAAAGGAAATAAAGAATGAGGAACAAATGAGCGAAAGAAGATACTAATGAAAAAAGAAATGAATGAAGGAAGGAATGAAGGAACGAACAAACGAAGGAGCAAAGGAATGAACGATGAAAGGAGCGAAGGGAGAAATGAACAAAGGAAGAAAGGATTGAAAGAAGATGGTAAGGAAGGAAGAAACAAACTAATGAAGGAATGAATGAACAAAAGGAAGGAAAGAATGAATGAAGAAACAAAGGAAAAAACTAATGAAGTAAGAAAAGAAGGAATGAAGGAGCAAAGGAAGGAATAAACGTAGAAAGGAGTGAAAGAAGGAATGAATGAAAGGAGTAAGAAAGAAACGAAGGAAGAAACTAATGAAGGAAGGAACGAACGAATGAACAAATGTACAAAAGAAAGGAAAGTAGGAAGAAAGAAAGAAACAAACGAACCAAGGAAGAAACTATTGAAGGATGGAAAGAGGGAACGAACAATTGAAGGAATGAAGGTGCAAAGGAAGGAAAGAAGGAACGAAGGGAGGAATGATCAATGAGAGAAATTAAAGAACAAATGAGCGAGCAAAGAAACTAGTAAAAAAGAAGGAAGGAATGAAAATTAACGAAGGAAGAATCTAATCAAGGAAGGAACGAATAAACAAATTAACTGAAGGAAGGAATGAAGGAACAAATGAGCGAAAGAAAAAAAACGAATGAAAGAACAAAGCAAGGAATTAAAGAATGAACGAAGGAAGAAACTAATGAGGGAAGTAATGAACAAACAAACAAAGAAACGATGGAAGGGAGGAACAAACGAAGGAATGAACAAAAGGGAGGAAAGAAGCAAGGAATGAAGGAACAAACAAATGAAAGGAAGAACATAATGAAGGAAGGAATGAACAAACGAAGGAAGGAAGGAAGGAACGAACAAACGAAGAAACAAATGAAAGGAAGAAACTAACAAACGAACGAACAAACGAACGAACAAATGAACGAAGGAAGGAAGGAACAAACAAAAGAAGGAAGGATATGAAAGAAAGAAAGAAAGAAAGAAAGAAAGAAAGAAAGAAAGAAAGAAAGAAAGAAAGAAAGAAAAAGAAAGAAAGACCCTAAATGACAACATTTTTATTTAAAATTTGAGAGAAATATAGATGTCTTAATTTTCACATACGCATACATGATAACCTTCCTCTCACGCTTACAGAACGTCCTGCACAAACTGACATAAGGAACAGAAGGGAGTCATTCATTGTGGGATTGTGACAGGCCTGCGAGTCACATGACCAGACCAGAGGCCCGGCTGAGAGCGCTTTTTCCTCCTGCATTTGCATAAAGCCATCACCCCTGGCAATGCAGGACACAAATGTCGTCTAGACGTCCAGTCTCAGTCCACTCGAATGAGACACACACTCACACATGCGCGCGTCCCGTCTGGACCCTCAGCTGCTCCAGATGCATGATAGGATGAGCAGCTCGAGAGGCCGATGAAGATGATCACATGTGTGACAATGGTCCCTGTGGAGATGACACTATTGTCTCTACGTCTTAACTGTGTGTATATGTCTCTCATATTGGGAAATTATAAGCTGTGATCTCGACAAATATATCCCTGCAGCTATCAATAACAACTGTGGTCATAATATTTATCTTTCTTAAATACACTTGAGGGTAAAATGTGAATTATTAGCCCCCCTGTATATGTTTTCCAATGGGGTTTTTTCAACACATATCTAAACATAATAGTTTTAATAACTCATTTCTAATAACTGATTTATTTTATCTTTTCCATGATAACAGTAAATAATATGTTACTAGATATTTTTTATATATTAGTATTTAGTATATTAAAGCATTTATAGACATTTAAAGGCTTAACTAGGCTAATTAGGCAGATTAGGGTAATTAGGCAAGTTATTGTATAATGATGGTTTGTTCTGTAGACAATTGGGTAATAATATTGACCTTAAAATGGTTATTAAAAAATTTAAAACGGCTTTTATTCTAGCTAAAATAAAACCAATAAGACTTTCTCCGGAAGAAAAAATATTATCAGTCATACTGTGAAAAAAGTCTTGCTCTGTTAAACATCATTTGGGAAATATTTAAAGAAGAAGAAAAAAATAAATAGGAAAATATTTTGAAGTTTTTGTGTTCCCTTGCAAAGATCTGTGTGTGTTATCTTGCAAAACTATTGTTCCACTAACACATCCAGTTCACTTTTTTTTTCCGGGATTCTCCCGTATTTTACAATTCTATCCCACTATCCTCCTATCATTAAGTATTTCCCCTTATTCTCCCATATTTTTAATCTTAAAAGCATGTTGAAATTAATATAAAACTGTCTGCATTCACTGTCTTTCCATTGAAGCTGTGCGTCCATTGTCGCCGTTCCTATACAACCTGAATCAGTGAATGCATGTATAGGCGCTGACTGATGGATGAATGCTTTCATTATAGATCTGTGCATTCTTAAAGTGACACTCTGTTAGCAAACAAGTCGTTTTGTTTTGTTTGATAAGAGAGTTTCCGCTTTAAAAATGCGTAGAAAAAAGCATTAGAAACATCTTTGCGTTCCCTCGCAAAACATCTTTAGTGTAAAAATCCATATTTTCCCATCACTCCCTATCATTTTTCTCCCAGCCATTTTTTTTTCCCTCCACCCATTTTTCCCCACCATCACGTCCCTTTGGGGTCTTTGTGGAAAAGACTTTAACATGTTTTAATTTCAGATTAATTAAATAAATTTTGCAACCCAGACTCATTCTGAAAACGTACCCCTATATACATTTCTTGAGAGCACCAAATGTGCCCCAGGAGCTACATGTTTTTGCAGTTTTTGTTTTCGTAAATCCACCAGCTGTGTGCGCTTTTTGGATCTCAAATTTCTCTTGCGAGTGCCATTTGCGCCTGCTCCTCTCATGTAAATCCACCAGAGGCCGCTGTCGACTGAGGGTACACTCACACTATGCTATCAGAACCATGCCCAGGCACGTTTCCCGGTTTCTTATGACAAGTGTGAGTGCTCTGAATTGGGCCTAGGCTTGGTTCAGTTGGCCAAGGGAAAAGGTGTGCCAGAGTGCCGTTCGCTTGGGCTTTAGCGGAGTGCGCATGTAGTGTGAGTGCAAAGCGTGCCTGAGCCGGAAACTGAAGACACAACACCATTTTTAAGGGAAAGTTTCATATGGATTTATTAATCATTCTTACTTTTCAATAAACACAAACTGTCATGGTTTATTAAAGGCACAAACTCCTCGCTGCACGTCAGCCGCACCTTAAGCAAACCTACAAATATGCGCAGCACGAGGACTTTTAGGATAGTTTATGAGCGCCAAAAGTGGCTGATCTGTTCGGCAAAATATTTGACAGCATGCCACTGCATTCCAAACAACTAAAATTAATACAAAACTATATAAGTATATAGTCACATCATCAATGACTGAAGCATGCTCATCCTCCGAAGGTAAAGATGCAGTGTGAGTGCAGGCCATCAGGGAAGGGGGAAAACCATGCTTCGACATGGTTCAACGCAACCGTGCCTAGTGAGAGTACGCCCCGACTGACTGACTCAATGATCGACTGACCCACCTTCCGCCTTCCCTAAACCCAACCAATAGTGTTTTCAAAAGCACCAATTAACCAGCGCCCACCCACTTCCCTAAACCCAACAGACAGTTTTAATAACCAATCCAGAAAAAAAGAAAAGCTCTCGCCTGGTTTTTACCACGTTTTCTGATTTTATCACATTCCTACCCGATTATTTTCTTATGTTTTTGGCTTGTTTTTACCCCCTTTCTGGAACCGTTCTTCGCCAGACTCGAACCCAGCCATCATGATCAACTCCTCTCTGCATCTTAAGTCTATCAACGTACATGGTGATATACCGGACAAACTGGTAACACCAGGAAAGCCGTCTTTATGGAGGTAAGCGTTCAGCTGGTAAATGTGAAAAGGAACAGCATCATACCACCCCATAAGGTTCGTTTTAAAGACGAAATGCAGCCTTACGAACCTCTGGCTACATAATTTGTGATCTCCAGAAATGTATATGTAGGGATATGTTTTCAGAATGAGCCTGTGTTGCAATTTTGAGTTCCCACAACTTGTTTATTAAGCACAAGGAACTTTCATTAATATTTGATTAAAAGGGGTCTTGATTTGACAGTGTGCTTGAACTCAATTGTATAAAGTTCTATAAAATTATGTGCAAAAACATTTGTATTTTTAATATAAATAGTCCAACAGAGTTTTTTTTTTTTTTTTGTTGATGTTTGAGCAGTTGGTTTTTCTTGAAAGTACTTTAAACATGTCCATGGTTGCTGCTTGGCAACTGTAAAGGGATATGGGTGAAAATGAAGAGGGTTACTCAGAAATCCAGCTCTCTTTGAATGGCTTTCATCATTTCATCAAACAATCTGGCTGCCGGTCACGCCTGTGGCCTTTCCCATCTCCAGCTCTGACTGATCATATCTCCATATCTGCATCACTGCTGACTGACAGCTCTCTGTGTCCCACTGCGTGTGTGTGTGTGTGTGTGTGTGTGTGTGTGTGTGTGTGTGTGTGTGTGTGTGTGTGTGTGTGTGTTTGTGTGTCAGGTGTCTCTTCTTCTGTGTTATTGCTATCACTGGATTACTTCCACAATACTTCCATAATTCAATTATGTGGAGTTCACAGATGAGTTTCAACAGAAAGAAAATCACATTTATTTTAATTGTAATTGGAATATTGATATAAATAATACTATTAAAAATAATAATATTAATAATAATAAATGAATAAATAAATAAATAAAAATGTCAATTGAAAAATTTCCAGTGATTGAAGGAACTTCTCTTTATGTAAGACCATGGATTATTTATATATATATATATATATATATATATATATATATATATATATATATATATATATATTTTTTTTTTTTTTTTTAAGAAAATAAATAATATAAAATAAAATATGCCAGTGGCTGGTGACTTATGAAGAATGCCCCATAAAACTTTATATGCATCATTTCATTTAAAACAGACATAATAATAATATATTTATTATTAATAATAATATTAGTAATAATAATTCTTATTATTAATGATGTTATTGTTGTTGTTATTATTATTATTATTATTATTATTATTATAAAAAAATAAGAAATAAGTAAAATCAATTTTAAGTCACTTTTTCACAATTTTACTGAACTATAAAGTGTTTAATAATAATATTGTTATTATTATTGTTGTTGTTGTTGTTAAATTATAGTTACATTTAATACATTTCTCTTATTTGTTATTTTGAATAATAATAATTATAAATAAATAATTAAAAAGAGGTCAATTGAAAAATTTCCAGTGATTGAAGGAACTTCTCTACATGTAAGACCATGGATTTTTTTAAATATATAAAAATAAAATATAATATAAAATTAAATATGCCAGTTACTGGTGACTTAAATGCATTACAATTGTTTATTCATTAGTTCATTTAAAACAGATATAATAATAATAATCATCATAATATATTTATTGATAATAATAATAATAATAATAATAACAAATAAGTAAAATCAATTTAAAGTCACAAAAATTTTACTGAACTATAAAGTATTTATTAATAATATTTATTATTAATAATGTTGTTGTTGTTGTTGTTATTATTATATTTACAATTAATTGATCTGTCTTATTTGTTGTTGTTGTTGTTATTATTATTATTATTATTATTATTATTATTATTATTATTATTATTAAAAATAACAGATAAAATATTATAATTTTACTGAACTATAAAGTATTTAATAATAATATTGTTAATATTAATATTGTTGTTATTATTATTATTATTGTTATTATTGTTGTTGTTGTTGTTGTTAATAAATTATAGTAACAATTAATATATTTCTCTTATTTGTTATTTTGAATATTGTTACTATAATTTTACTCAACATTAAAGTATCTATTATACTACTTTAATGTCATTATTATTATTATTACTATTAATTCATTTATTTTCCTTCGGCTTAGTGCCTTTATTCGTCAGGGGTTGCACAGCAGAATGAACTGTCAACTTATCCAGCATATGTTTTACGCAGTATTTATTCAGTCATTCAATCATTTGGAGAAAGTCTCTTGCCTTCATCATTAATTAACAGCGTTTGCTTCAGATGTCTCGCTGCGTAGTACCACACCAAGTACTTAGATTTTACACCAACTACATCATCAACATCTCAATCTTCAAGCAACTCTTGTTTTACCAACTTCACATCGACATCACATTCATAAATAGCATATTCACAATCGACTCGTCCTATAATCAACTCACAAAACCAATTTCCATCCATGCTCCATACACTGCTCTGCTTCCCTCCATATGAGAGCTCAAGCAGAGACACATCCTTCATCAGCTATTTCTGTAGCTGTCAAACAGGGGGAGGGTGTCCTGCCCGAGTCCAGCCGTACACCCGCTTTTTTATGGTCCCGCTGCAAAAAAAAACTTGCATAAAAACAAATTAGCTTCGTCGCGGCACAGTTTGCAAATATGTGTGCAATCAGCCAGAAAATAGATGTCACTCCTGACCAAGGTCACGCTGCTCTCTGAGTCTCCTGGACTGATGTCTTACACACTGCGTTGTGCCCTTCCAAGTATGCATGAGCCTCTGACATAAGCATGGACAGAGATGAAAATAACTCCACCTTAGTGACACAATAGAACATTATAACGCTTCAGTCCACCCATTGTTCCTGTCTGCTGTCTTAAGAAAAAAAAAGTCCCATTGTGATGCGCAGAGACTAAAGGACTTTATTAATTCAGAATTCTTTTAAGAAGCATCGAGATTATGTTGATAAATAATGCCCGGCTGCTGTTGTTTTGTCAATAGGACTAAAAAGATTTTTCGCCAAAAGGATTAATGAGGATTTAATGACTGAGAAATCAGGATGAGTGGTTAAAAGGGGACCTATTATGCTGCTTTTTACAAGATCATGTAAAATAATGTCCCTAGATTGTGTATGTGAGGTTTCAGCTCGAAATTCCATGCAAATAATATGTTGTAAACTGCTCCATTTAGGCTTTGATTAAAATTGTGCCGTTTGTTGACTGTTGCTTTAAATGTTTATGAGCTTGTGCTCTTTTCAAAAGAGGGTGGAGTTAAAAAAATGTGTCAGCATTGCTTAACTCAACCCAGGCTCATTCTGAAAACGTACCCCTATATTCATTTCTGGAGAGCGCCAAATACATCCCAGGCACTAAGTATTTGCAGTTTTTGTTTTCGCGAATCCACCAGAGGCCGCTGTGTACACGTTTCGAGATCGTAAATTTCTTTTGTGAGTGCCATTCGCGCCTGCTGTTCTCATATTAATCCACCAGAGCCCACTGTTAACTGACTGACCGATCGACTGACCCACCCTCCTCCTTCCCTAAACCCAACCAATAGTGTTTTCAAAAGCACCGATTTACCAGCGCCCACCCACTTCCGTAAACCCAACTGGCAGTGTTTTCACAAGCAATCCAGAAAAATAAAAGCCTTCGTCGTACGAAAACGTTCAATTGCACATTGTTCAATCCTACAAATGCACCAAACCCTAAACCCAACTGTCATTGGGGGGTGAGCAAATCATACTAAAATATACGAACGAGATGGTACAAATTCATAAGAATCAACCACTAAATCAAAAAGTTACAAATTGCTGTGAGATAGCATTGGACTATCCTCTAATCGCCAACCTGATTTCACCTAGTAGGACATGTTCCTGGATTAACAGCTATGTTGATCCTGAAACAACATTCCATTCAGCCAATCAGAATTAAGGGATACGTTTAAAGTTTATACTGAGTTTAAGCTTACGGTTAGGTTTATGCACTTGTACATGATTGTTATCCAGCAATGATTCCCCTCTGATTTTGGTAATACTTTACAGTTAGGGTTGGGTTTAGGGGTAGGGAATAGATACGGTAATAGATAATCATGTTCCAGGATCAACATAGATGTCAATCCAGTAACACATCGTACTTGTCAAAATCATGATGTGCGTCCTCTAATGCGTATGCGCTTTTTGATGCCAATGTTAAATATCAATTTGATGTCGTTTTAACATCAGGGTAGTCACTTGACATAAAAATATTTTTTGACCTTTTTTTCATGTTTTTTATGTGGATTTGACATCAAGGTCTCGCTGGGTTTAGATTTGTGTTTCTTTGTGTTGATTTGTCCTGCCACAATTCTTCAAATTTGATACAATTAATAAATGTTACAGGTTTAGACACCATTACTTTAAAGTAATCAAGAAAATACTTTTTCTTCGTGCAAATGCAAGATTCTCAATAGTCCAGGAAATCAAGTATGGATTTTGAAATTGCAAATTATTCACTTTTTTTCTCAGATTTGAAAAATGTTAGGATAAAGTTGTGAGATTTAAATGTGCAATTCTGAGAGGTTTAGTCTGAACTTAATAATTGAAGCTGCGGTCACACTTGACATTTCTTCCCATAGACTTCCATTCATATGCACAGACCGGAAACGCGGGGTCATGCATCAAGTTTCGCTGCGATGCAAAGTTCAAGCTTGGTGAACTCTAACCTGCGAAATCGCATCACTTGACTGCGTGAGACCAATCGAGGATCAAAACACGACCTCTCTGGACAGAAATTTAAAACATGGAGCAATCGCTCGCTTTCTTTTATGTCTAATCATCTTATTTAATCCCGCCCCTTTTCGCAGCGCCGTACGACAGAATTTCGCACACACACAAAGCTTTATTTTTATATTCTGTCGTAGAAAAAAAAAATTCGCTGATTCCAAATTCCAAATTTAATCTGGATTTAGTGTTTCTACAATGCATGTAAACTACCTCGATCAAATTGAGATCTAACATTGGCATCAAAATCACATCGGCATCAAAATGATAGATTATAGGATTGTCCAGCCTGATCTCACGATCTAACTATTTTACGTTTTGTCAGTTTAGAGGCTAATTTGTACAAATTCGTAGTCTTACAAAAATGTATGATTTTTAAAAAGTAGGTGTGGCACCAAACCCCACCCCTACACCCAACCGTCATTGAGGGAAGAGCAAATTAAACTAAAACGTACAACTGAGATCGGACAAATTCATAAGAATTTGCCACTAAATACAAAAAGTTACGAATTGGTGTGAGATAGCGTTGGACTGTGCTCTAATTGCACACTTGATTTCACCAAGTAGGACGTTTTCCTGGATTAACATCTATTGTAATCAAGGAACAACATTAAGTTTAGGCTAACGGTTAGGTTTTGGAGCTTCTACATGATTTTTCCCAACTATGATTCCCCTCTGATTTTGGGAAGAATTTGTACTTATAGTTGGGTTTAGGGGTAGGGAATAGGTATGGATTACATTTTCCAACAAAATGTACCAGGATTAACATAGAAATCATGACGTGTGTCCTTTATTCCGTATGTGTTTTTGACGCCAATGTTAGATGTCAATTTGATGTCCTTTTAACATCAGGATAGTCATTTGACATAAAATTAATATCTGACATTTTTTAAAATGTTTTTATTTATGTGGATTTGACATCAAGGCTCCCGCTGGGTTTTAATTTGCAGTCTTTTGTGCTCATTTGTCCTGCCACAATGTAGATACAATTTATAAATTTGACAAGTTTACACACCATTACTTGAAAGTAATCAAGAAAATACTTTTTCTCTGATTCTCAATAGTCCGGGAAATGAAGTATGGTTTTTTTAGCAAGCATAGAAGTATGGTTTTGTTAGCAAGGTTGTAAATTTAGTTGGCTTTTTCCAAAGAGAGCCACGCTTATGGGTCTATTTCTTATTTCCCTCTATGCAAAGCCAGAGGTGAGTGATGTATTTGTGAGCTCGGTTACATTACAGCGGGAATGGAGGTGTCAACGGGTGAAGGACAGAACCTTTAGTCTGGCTGTAATCGAATGCAGATGGGACTAAAATCATCGGAGCAGCAAATCATCACTCCAAAGAGCCAGATGCCCTACCGCCGCCTCCTCCTCCTCCAGGAGTTTTAAAACAGAGCTTCTTCTTTAACAGGTTATGCTGCAAGTCTGATAAAGCATCGATCCCAGCGCACGACTATTCACAAATCAATTGATGGGGCTGAAATCTGCAGAGGTCAACGCTGTGATCTGAAGCGTGAGAGAAGGTGAGAATGAGATGGAGAGGTGGCAGATGAACATGACCAGGTGAGGTCGAGTTTAAAACAAAAAATTGATGGCATACTTTGAAAGATAGTGGATTCCATTGTGGATGAATGCATTAAAGGGTGGCTAAAACATTCAGGGCTACAATAACTATTATCAGTTCTGAGGAGCCTTAAGGTGATCGACTCAACCTCTTTTTATCCTTCATTTTAAAGATAGTGTGTAGGCATGATGGGTTTGAAAGTGATATCTAAATTCTTCAATTAACCCTAAACGGCATAGTTCCAACATTCTACGTTCCAAAACTGTGATAAAAGGTAAAAAAATCCAGTCCACAATTGCTTTTTATATTGAAAATACATAATTTTGTGTGTGTTTTTTCACCAAATCAGTGACATAATTTATGAGTTTGACATTTAAAAAGTTAAAATCTGGTAATTTTCTAAACAATTTAGTAGTTTTGATCAGGACTGAAGTTGCTGAACAGATTTATGCAAGAGAATTTGAAAGAAATATTTATCTAATGCATTTTTACAGCAGATTAATTCAGTGGATGTTGTCATGCCTAACATAATAAAAGGGTGGTAAATTATAACAATGCACAAAGGTTAAAGAATACTTTAGTGCACCTTACTTGCATGTCAGTACATGGAGAGCAATACACTTTAACCATGTTAAAAATGAAGATTTGAATGAACATTTTAAAGTAAATTAAAGATTTTTAATTAGACAATACGAATAGTTATGCAATAGAAATAGAACGTGCAATTTAAATGGGTTTAGTGGGTAATGAAGTTGCTCAGATTCAAGTTGCATTTAATATAAATTTATGATGTGATATATTTAAAATAATATGCATTCAGGTGTTAGAAAACATTACATTTCATTTAGACATAAGTGTTCTTTTTTGGTGATATTGCATGAAGGCAATTTTAGCCAGCATGCAAATTCATTTAGCCAATATTCCACACCGCTGCAGTGGGATTAATGGCATCATTCTGTATGCAAACTCCCAGAAGACCAGGAATATTACCTGGCCACAATGCACAAGTGTTAGTTCAGCAAGGAAAGCAATCACAATTTCCTGCTGGAACATTTCATCATGAAATTGCATTGTCAAGAGAATGACTATAAATCTACGATGTCAAACAGAAAGAATTCATACAAAAAATGCTGGGTTTGCTGGATTTTATGCGATCTCTATTTAAAATATAAATAAAAACTCCCTCATATATTGTTTACACTAAAGTTTTTAATGGAATGTGTCATGGTTGTTCACACTCCACAGTGGATAAAAAAATTTGAATATGGTTAATTGGATTTACTAAACATTTTCAAGGTAAGTGTTTGAAAATAATTAGTTTAAGCAAACAAATTAAGTTGAACCAAAGTTAGATCCAGCCCATTTAAATTGTTTGCTACAGTTTTTCAGAAGAAAAAAAATTCAGTGTAATTGTTGGGTTGTTTCAACTCAAATTTGAGTAAAATGTGGTCAAACCAAATCAAACTGTAAGTGAAAATCTGATGGATGCTTAAAAATTTGAGATTTTTTGGCCACAAACATTACTTTAGGCATTTGACCAAACACCCACTCAAATAACCTTTGACTTTGGGACGATGGAAGTGGAACTTCAAAACCTATAAATCACAGCCTACTTTCACTGTATAGAAAGCAGAAATACTAGAAGTATTGCCTCCAAAAATTCATACGACTCAGTATGAATCAGTTCGCTGGATTTATTACTAATAGGTGCATATTTTGAGTAAAATATTAATTCGTGTTTTTTGCCAGCATTTACCTGCAAGAAATGACAGCGTGTCCATACTTTAGACCATAAATATTATTTAGTATATACAGTAAAAACAAAAACAAAAAAAATTAACTTTCTGTGAAATTCTTATTTATGAAATATTTTTTAATAGCATTTCCTATTGTATTTTTCTTCAGGTTCAGCTGAAGCATTTGCGATTTCTTCACAATTTTAAGTCCATTTAATATTTTCCTTTTTCTTTTTGCCTGGCTGCAGAACAAATCATGTTGTTCAATGACTTGCCTAATTAACCGAATATCAACCTAATTAACCCAATGAAGTCTTTAAAGTGCACTTTAAACTGAATACTATATGATCTTGCAAAGTAGCTCATCTGTCATGTACAGTCATCAGTACAATAAGTTGTTAAAACTGTTGTGTCTAGAAATGTGTTTACAAAAAATCTTCATTAATCAGCTATTGGGAAATATATATTTTTTTAAATTAAAGCTTCAACAGAGGGCTAATTATTTAGTCTTCGAATATATATATTTTTAAAATATATAAAAGTATTTACATTTTAAAGACGTATTCTTTTTTTCTGTCTGTTTTTTTATGCCTCTTACTGTTTGTTACTGCTTACTTCTAAGTGTTCTTAATTATTAGACAGACGTCTCTCTTCACTCAGTATGATGCTGACCATGAACATTCAACAGGAACCGTAGTGTCATTGGTGCATTGCTTCCTTCGGGCTCAATGACTCACAGAACAAAGAGAAAAGAATATACAGCCTGATCTCACGAGAAAACGTAAGTATTTTACGTTTTGTCAGTTTAGTGGCTAATTCGTACGAATTTGTACGAGTTCATTTGTACGAAATTGTAAGATTTTTAAAAAGGAGGCGTGGCACCTAACCCCACCCCTAAACCCAACCGTCATTGGGGGATGAGTAAATCGTACTAAATCGTACAATTAGATCCTACGAATTATCCACTAAGTCAAAATGTTACGAATTGCCGTGATATTGTGTTGGAATATCAGAACTCAAAAGAAATGCAGTATCAAAAAGGTCAATTTCAACCTCTTTTTAAATATCTTTACTATTTTTTGGCTTGCATAGCGGGAATGAAAATCTTAGGGGAAATATAGGAGAAACTGAATTCGACACTACAACGGTTCTGTACTCTCCATTGCACTAACAGGTGTAAAGATATTTGTGTATTGCTGTACATCCTGTGTGTATTAAGCATTTGAACCTGCATAGGCACATAACGAACACGCTCTGCATTGGACTTTAGACCAGGTTTCAGCTGGTCAATTCTTGGCCTATTTCAGGTCCTCAAAATAGCAGTGCGCCCACTATGCGGTTTAACACACCTCCTTTTCAGACCAGCACACTCATAAGTCCACAAAATGGCACAAATGGATTTGCTATTTAAGCAATGTGGCACAAAACGGGAAAATTAGAGTTGCGCAGGTCTTATAATAGCAACAAATCGCGCCAAACACGTCTTGCACCTTATTGCACCAGGTGTATGATAGGGTCCTTGGTGTTTCATAACTTCTAGTTTTTACGAGGTGTGTTGTTAGCCCAACTCTCAACCCCCAGCCTGGAGGACCAGGACATACACATGAAGAGTTCAAATGCAAAAGCCGCTAAATGCCATTTCCGGCAAAAATGAGATAATGATATTGAGTGAATGCTTTAGGCACGTACATGTTCAACAAATAGTTTTGTTTGAAATCATCAAAATCACAGCGTCAGCGCATTCAGAAACTGCAGTTTGTTTGCAAAAGCTGATAAACGTCCCTTGCCCTTGACAGCAAAGCCGCAATATCCCGAGAACCAATCAGAAGGCGCGAATCGAATTATATGTTTTCAATGTAGCAGCGCGCTGATATGCCGGCTTTTATGAGGAGACTGTTTTATTCCGAATCTGATTTCAGTTTTAAAAGACGGAGTTTGATGAGCTGCATGAGCCTGTCAGATTGTCCACACAGAAATGCCAAGTGGCCCAGCCGGGGCTCGAACCAGCAAACTTCTTGCTGTGAGACGACAGCGCTTCCCCCAATTAATTATAACATGTAAATCAAGAAAATGAAAGGACAATTCTAAAAGCAGCTCATGTAAACACTTTAATCATACTATTGCCTTTTATTAGAATAATGTAAATAAATTAGATTACTGATGTGATTTCCATTTAAATGCACCAGTTATACCAACATCGCCTATACAAACTCTGTGTCTATGATCCAGAAGCTGATGTTAGATCAGCAAAGCCAGCTGTTAATGTGGACTGTGCATTATTTCCCTAGTGTACAGATCCCTGTCACTTCCCCTCAGACTGGAGGTTCTCTGAGGTAAAAGGTGTAGCGCTGCAGAACGTCATTGAGATGTTTGAGGCCTGACACAAGTGTTTTGATTTTCCATGAAATGAAGGGAAAATGGCTCCCCTAGGAGGGTACAGTCAGGAAGGCTAATCTGAGGGAGAACGCCAAGCAAAACATAGGTTTCAGTGTGCAGGAGGAACAAAGAGCATAAAACATCAGGCAGGAATATGTTTTCTAACATTTACAGCTTTGTCGGGGGGGTGTAGGAGGATTTGTTTTTTTCTTTTAAGCAAGTTGGGCAGAATGTTCAAACCACTCTTTTTCTTATAAGGTTAAATTTAATGTGAATGCATAAAATCAGTTCGATTTTTAAAGATTGCTTTCATTTATGAAGCATGTATTGAATTGGACGAAAATTGACAGTCAGTGTCACTGTCTCCAGCAATTTAGCCCATGCAGATTGCTGGAGAACTACAAAAAAATATACTGCTGGTATATGGACTACAAGAACCAGTCATGCAACACACACACCTGCTCCAAGTCTCCACTGATTAGACTCCCACAGCTGATGCTGCTCAAGGACTGATTACACACACATATATACACGGCACACTTTGACACTTTCATGGCTTGTTATACTGCTTGTGAACAATACGATGCGTTTTCCTTGCCTTCTGTGTTTGAACCTTGCTTTGTTTTGTTTGTTTTTGTTGCTTGTTTCCTGCCTTTTGACCATCTGCCTGTTTTATTAACCACGATTTCTGGATTTCCTGTATACATCTTTTTGCCCCTGTGTTAGCCTGACCATCTCTATATTATAAACCCTGCGTTTGGATCCTCACTCCCTGTTGTCAGCTTCCACTTCACATTACAGTCACTAAAAATGACAATTTTATTTGAACTAATGCAAGAAAACAATACAAGTGCACTGTGTAAATATTGGAAATGTGTGCCCAGATCTACATTTCTGAGAACCGACAAATATGTTTTCTTGCTTATTTGTTTTCCCAAATCCACTAGAGGGCACCTCGTACATTTTGGACCATCTTAAATGTGTAAGTAGTTTGCTCTTTTGTGCCATTTATTGTATATTAACTTGATATTGACATGTCCCACCCACCCTTTTTTTAACGCCTACTCCCTCCCCCACCCTAAACCCAACCGTCACAGCACTGTAAAAATAATAAATGTTATACAGTATCATAAAAAAATGCTGCCGTATTAATGTGCATATCGCACTTCCAGCTGGCCGCATATGCGATCTAGACTTTACCCTTATAAAGAGCTAATTTATACTTCATTAATATTTCATAATCATTTTGTTTCCTTCAAAAACATTCAAAATCAATTCAATGTCTCATATTATGGTTTTATGAAATTGTTTTATTGAGTCTATAGTAGAGAAACTATGATGTCACCTTGTAGGCTAATCAGCAGCTAGCATAAAACTTTCCCTTTCCCTTGATAAAACCCCCATAGGATTTTCCCATAGGCTTTTTCGAAGATTGCAAATAATAAGCTCTGTGTTCAAACACAATTCATTACACTTACACGTTTTGTCCAATCGAATAATCCTCACACAAAAATACCCCTTTTAGCAATTTTGGATCCTAAATGCAAACGCAAGAACTGAAAAGCTAACATTAGGCTATAAACAGACTACAGTGCCTTCAGGGCACTCGCCTGTGACGTCAGCACTATCCTGCTAGACAACTTTTCAAGCTTATTTTTAGAAATATGGTTCATGGCAAAGATTTAGTCTCTCGGTTTATTATGTCATCATCCACTCTACATATTATAAACAAATTAATATGCAAAAACACATAGACCTCCATGCTTTTTGGATGGTTTTTACGTGGAAAATACATTTTGTTTTGCTTTATGGTTGTTGTAAAAGTTTTAAAACTGTATGTATAAATGTGCCTACATAGTATTATCATAAGACATTTAAATAAGTGTATCGCTCATGTGCACACAGCCCGCTTACCTTAGTAACAGATGACAGAATTGAGGTGTGAGGAACAAGTCTATCAAATGCCTGCAAGTCCCATCATCGATAAAGAACAACATTCAATATTCTTTTTGTTTTGTCACAAAGTACAGCGAAAAGCAACCCATACAGTCACATATGCTATAAATTTTGAGGAGGAGTGTAAATAAACAGACGAAAAATCAGTTAATCACGTTAAAATGACAGTTAATATGTATGTATTTCTTACACATTATTGACACGTTTGCATAACTGAGAGCATGAAAGAGACAGGCAGCACTGGTAAGTAGTATCCCTATAATATCGTTTAATTAAAATAAATGATCAACAAATTTAGTCTTGACAGTCTTTACAAGTGAAAGCATTATCTACACACAACATGAATTCCCAATTAGAAAAAAACTATAAAATACTATTCATGAAAATACTTAAATAAGACAAATCCAAATGCCCAACACAAGCGGGACCGTCACAATCGCCCCCCCTGGTTGGCTTGTAGGACTCCCAAGGCAGCTGATGGGTACCGACAGGCCAAGTGTGCTACAGCCTGGGTGGTTGCAGAAACAAAAACTCTGGCCTGGGAAGAATTCAGGGAGACCATGGAAGAGCCCCAAAGTGATTCTGGCAAACCATTCGACGCCTCAGGACGGTAAAGCAGCTCCACATCTCGACACTGTTTACAGCGGAATTTGGGAGTTGTTGACCTTGACTGGGGATGTTGTCAGATGGTGGAAGGAATACTTTGAGGATCTCCTTAACCCCACCGACATGTCTTTCATTGAGGAAGCAGAGACTGGGGATGCAGGGGTGGACTCACCCATCACCCAAACTGAGGTAGTTTGCAAGCTCTGCAGTGGCAAAGCAGCAGGGGTGGATGAGATTCACCCTGTTTATCTCAGGTATCTGGATGTTGTGGGGGTGTCTTGGCTGACAAGTCTCTACGATATCGCACGGAGGTTGGGGACAGTGCCTCTGGACTGGGCAACTGGGGTGGTGGTTCCCATTTTTAAGAAGGAGGACTGGAGGGTGTGTGTACAATTGGTACACAGAGGACACGCAAGCCTGACAAAGGTGACCCGTACTGACCCATACCGTAACGTACTACTCCATAAAATGCACTTTGATATTCAACCCAGGCTCACTCTGAAAACGTAGTCCCGCGAACGTTTCTGGAGACCGCGGAATACATCCCAGGAGGTACGTATTTGTGCAGTTTTTGTTTTCGCGAATCCGCGAGAGGCCGCTGTGCGCGCTTTTTTCGCATCTCGAACGTCTCTCGCGAGCGCCGCTCGCACCCGCGCCGTTCTCGCATAAACCCACAAGAGGCCGCTGTTGAACGACCGTCCCTCCGACTGCCTGAATGATTGACTGGGTGACCGACCAATCGGCCGACCCACCCTCCTCCTCCTTCCCTAAACCCAAGCAGTTTTACCGATTGACCCGCCCACCTGCTTACTTCCCTAAACTCAACCAACAGTTTACAAAAAAAAAAAGAGTCGTCTAGAAAAAAAAAGCCCTCGTCTGATTTTTATCACATTCTCAGCCTGTTCTGAACTTGTTCACTTTATTTTTTGGGTTCTGTTTTTGTCTTATGTGATTTCTGGAAACGCTTTTCCCCGGACTCGAACTTGGTAATCGTCGTCGTGGTCAGCTCCTCTCTGCGTCTCAAGTCCGCCGACGTACACGACGAGCTAACCGGACAAACTGGTTGCGGCGAGAAAGCCCTCCACATGAAGGTGAGCGGTCAGCCGGCAAGCGTGAAAGGGAACGGCGTCACACTGCCCCGTAGCGTTCGCTTAAAAAACTAAATGCAGCCGTACGTACCTCCGGCTACATAATTCGCAGTCTCCAGAAACATCCGCGGGACTACGTTTTCAGAATGAGCCTGTGTTGTTGATATTATAGCAGCTCAAACATTCTGACTAGCTTCTCCTTCTGTGTTTTACTGTTAAACATAACACAGACTCATACTAACATGAGGGTGAATTCATCAGTTCATCTGAACATTTTAAAACCAACGACTCTCCCTAATAACATCAATCTCTCTTCTTTTAATGCTCTTTTCACAAACATGCATGCATCTGAGCTTGAGAGAAAATCATCTTATTTTCTCTTTTATTACAGCCTGACTTGAGGCCATCACGCATTATGTCTTTCTCCCCCATTACAATGGCTTTAATATTCATTGTGCAGCGGCTCCGGCTCCTTCCAGACTGCCCAGGTCTTCATCTTTTCTTCATTCTCTCTGAATAAACCATTTCTTGCTTGAACTGTCCTGTGTGAATGGCATCTGAGGCCATTATCGGGGTAGAGGAAATCAGATAGGTGTATTCAAAAGAGCTGGAACGGCACACATCATTATCATAATTACAGGCTGGAAGTCCATGCAGAGGTATTCAAAAAGCAGCCCTTTAAATGTAAAAACCTGCGGATGGAGAACTGTCCTGATTGCTTTGAACAGAGTTCGTGGCCCTGCAGAGCAGATCTGTGTGCTACTCGTGGGTGGTGAGCCATGTTTCTCTAGCTCTCGACTTGAACTTGAACCCAGAAGCCCTAACACTGATTGAAGCTGGGAGAGCTCCCCGTGGGACTGCAGTAAAGCTAATACAGACAACAGCCACACCATCATGAGGATGTTCGGCTTCTCCATCTCTCCCCCAACACGCACCTCTGGATGCATTTATAGCGTATATATGTAGCATGTCCTTGGAAGATCAAAATAACATCTTAATGTTCACTTTAGCCGGTGAATGATTTATTTATGAGTGCAAATGTAGTTGCACATACTCAAGACATGATAGCTAATATACACTTGACTTAAAGGGCAGGCTGGTGTTTACGTATGACTTCTAAATGGTTACAATACATAAATACACTCACCGGACACTTTAGTTGGTACACCTGTCCAACTGCTCGTAAACGCAAATTTCTAATCAGCCAATCACATGGCAGCAACTCAATGCATTTAGGCACGTAGACATGGTCAAGTCAATCTCCTTCAGTTCAAACCAAGCATCAGAATGGGGAAGAAAGATGATTTAAATGACTTTGAACATGGCATGGTTGGTGGTGCCAGACGGGCTGATCTGAGTATTTCAGAAACTGTTGATCTACTGGGGTTTTCACAGACAACCATCTCTAGGGTTTACAACCATCTCTAGGGTTTGGCATATATATATATATATATATATATATATATATATATATATATATATATATATATATATATAGGGGTTTGGTCAAGAACTGATTGGATAATGGAATAATTGTCAATGATGTATTTGATACTGAAACTTCTGCGCATGCTCCTCCCGGAATTTGTTTACAAAACATCACATATGAAATTGCCACTGCATAAAAATATTTCATGTTTTAAAAAACAAAAAAAAATCAGTAAAGATGTGAGCTAAGAAAACAGCAGCATCAAAACCGTCCTCTCCCATAGTGTTAATTTTTTTTTCAACTCTCTTTGTTTTGTCCTAATGAATAAATATAAAATGAATAAATAAATCTAAAGATCTAATTGTGTATGAATGAATACTCTGAATAAATAAACAAACAAATAAATAAATATATAAATCTGAAGACATAATTGTGTATGAATGAATGAATAGTCAGAATACATAAAAAAATTAAAATAAAGAAATAAACCTGAAGACCTAATTGTGTATGAATGAATGAATAGTCAGAATATATAAAAAAATTTAAATAAAGAAATAAACCTGAAGACCTAATTGTGTATGAATGAATGAATAGTCAGAATATATAAAAAATAAATAAATAAATAAATCAACCTGAAGACCTAATTGTGTATGAATAAGAACTCTGAATAAATATACAAATAAATAAATATATAAATCTGAAGACCTAATTGTGTATGAATGAATGAATAGTCAGAATACATAAAAATAAATAAATAAATAAATAAATAAATAAATAAATCTGAAGACCTGATTGTGTACGAATGAATGAATAGTCAGAATACATAAAAATAAATAAATAAATAAATCTGAAGACCTAATTGTGTATGAATGAATGAATGAATGAATAGTCAGAATACATAAAAATAAATAAATAAATCTGAAGACCTAATTGTGTATGAATGAATGAATGAATAGTCAGAATACATAAAAATAAATAAATAAATAAATCTGAAGACCTAATTGTGTATGAATGAATGAATGAATAGTCAGAATACATGAAAATGAATAAATAAATAAATCTGAAGACCTAATTGTGTATGAATGAATGAATAGTCAGAATACATAAAAAAATAATAATAAATAAATAAATAAATAAATCTAAAGATCTAATTGTGTATGAATGAGAACTCTGAATAAATATACAAATAAATAA
Source organism: Danio aesculapii (assembly GCF_903798145.1). Taxonomy (NCBI): domain Eukaryota; kingdom Metazoa; phylum Chordata; class Actinopteri; order Cypriniformes; family Danionidae; genus Danio; species Danio aesculapii. The sequence continues at coordinate 8,756,114 of NC_079440.1, forward strand.
ATATATAAATTTGAAGACCTAATTGTGTATGAATGAATGAATAGTCAGAATACATAAAAAAAAAATAAATAAATAAATCTGAAGACCTAATTTTGTATCAATGAATGAATAGTCAGAATGAATAAATAATTAAATGAATGAATGAATGAAAAAATCAATCCGAAGACCTAAATGTGTATGAATGAATGAATAGTCAGAATAAATAAATCAAATCACATACACCCAAAAATGTATATGAAATGGCCTCTGCATAAAAATATTTCATGTTTTAAAAAATCGTCCTCTCCCGTTGTGTCCATTTCTTTTGAACTCTCTTTGTTTTGTCCGAGCCCCAAACCGCACTCCATCATACATGAAAAATGACACAAGCCGTTTTCATTATTACAGATATCATGCAAATAAATATGCATTTTGAGGAGTGGCCTATTGCCACGACACCGGGCCCTCATGCATATTTAAATAGCTCCAACCCCGTGTCTGGCCGGCAAGCAATTTTCAGCTCCATCCCCCCAGCATGCATATGTATGAAGCGCTGTTTCATATGTATCGGGTCCATCATTTTCTCCTGTTTCACTGAGGGCCGATGACACGCATGGCATCAAGAGGGATGACCCTCACAGGGGGCCAGACGCTCTCACAGGAATACAGCAGAGCCAAAACAAACTGCAGACTCCCATCATGCTCTGTAGGAGAAGGAGATGAATAATCCAGATCTGCAGTCTGTCGCTGACGGCCTTACATGGAGATCTGCAAGAGGTGAGGATTAGATGCGGCCATTCAGACGAGATATATCTAGCTGTAGGCCTGCAGACCCACACACGTTTTACACCACTAGATCCAGGCTGGACCGAACCATAATAGTGGATCAGTCACGGTTTTGAAGCATATTGTTAAATGAGCCATTTCATGTTGACATAGTCAGAATTATTAGCCCCCCTGTATATTTTTTCCCCAATTTTTGTTTAGCAGAAAGAAGATTTTTTTCAACACATTTCTAAGAGTTTTAATAACTCATTTCTAATAACTGATTTATTTTATCTTTGCCATGATGACAGTAAATATTTCAGATATTTAAATAGATGACAGATATTTTTCAAGATACTAGTATTCAGATAAAAGTCCAAATTAAAGGTTTAATAAGGTTGGTGTTCAAACTCAAATTAGTAGAATTAAACACTAAATAAAGCATATATATATGTACTTGTCGTGATAATTGTCATATTAGTTTAACGTCATGATTGTTAGAACAAAAACTATTTTTAATATTTAAAAAAAAACTTTTATAGGTTACAGTAACCTGTTATGTTTTATTATTATTTACACCCACCTCAACCCTAAACATACCCCTTACAGTTATTAATAAACTGTATTTATTGCTGGAAACTTCGTCAGAAATGATAACTGAAACTGGACATGAGAGAAGCTTCACGAAGACTTCATATATAATAATAAGGAAACGTGGAAGCAAGGATTAGGTTAGCTACATAGTGACCATCAAAATTACCAATCATAAAATATCAGAAATAGTAAAATTACAGATATTGTTACCATTTTGGATCTATGGCACTAACATGAAGTTATTTATTTATTTATTTATTTATTTTAAATGTATTTATTTTTACAGGGTATATTTGATTTAACAACATTAAACTGCCTGCCCAATGATATGGTCACGTAATCAAATTGTGATTTATTTTGTTGTGGGATGTATTCACATCTATAAAATATGCACAGGAAATAAGTAAAACAAACAAGCAAATGGATGAATGAAGAAACGAACAAATTTAGAATAAATTAAATAAACAAACAGACTTACTGAATAAATAAACGCAATTAGTAAATAAATGAATACTTAAAAATGAATGAATGAATAAATAAATAATTTTAAGACAATTGTGTATGAATGAATGAATAATCAGAATAAATTAATTAAGAAATAGAATTAGATGCTTTGTTTCCAGTGAGGACTTTACAGTGAGAAAACTTGTTCATGCTTTTATCACCAGCAGGGTGGATTACCGTAATGGACTCTCATTGGCCTCACCAAAGAGACAGTTGCAACTAATCCAGAATGCAGCTGCCAGGTTTCTGACCAGAACCAGAAAATCAGAGCACATCACACCTGTCCTCAGGTCTTTACACTGGTTCCCAGTTACATTCAGAATAGAATTTAAGGTATTATTACTTGTCTATAAATCACTAAATGGCCTAGGACCTCAATACATTACCGATATGCTCACTGAATACAAACCTAACAGATCACTCAGATCTTTAGGATCATATAAACTAGAAATTCTAAGAGTTCAGTCAAAGCAGGGTGAATCCGCCTTCGGCTATTAACAGCTGCTGGAATCAGCTTTCAGAAATGATCAGATGTGCTCCAACATTAGACACATTCAAATTAAGACTTAAAACACATCAGTTTAGCTGTGCCTTTACTGAATGAGCACTGTGCCACGTCCGACAGATCGCACTATTGCGTCATTCTATTCTTTTTCATTCTTTTATAACCTGTTTTAACACATTTTAATCTGTTTTTAATCATTTTTAATCTGTGTTGTTTTTATTTTCTTATACTTCTCTTTATGTAAAACACTTTGAATACCATTGTGTATAAAACGTGCTACATAAATATACATGCCTTGCCTCTCTTAAATAAATAGATAAATAAATTTGAATTATGAATGAATCAGTAGTCCGAATAAATAAATAAATATATAAATAAATACTGACATGATAACTAAGAAAATAAACAGATTTATTCATTAAAAAATAAGACTTGGAATGAACTAGATCTTAGAATGAACACAAATTAATAAATAAAAATTAAAACAAACAAACAAACAAACAAACATAATGAATAAGTAGTCTGAACAAACAAATGAACAAATAAATAAAATATGAAATAAGACTCGATGAATGAATGAATGAATGAATGAATGAATGAATGAATGAATGAATGAATGAATGAATGAAAAGGATACTGAACAAACCAACAAAAACATAAATAGACAAGGAATTAGAGGACAAACTAATCAAACAAACAAACAAATGCATAGAAAAGTGACTAAATAAATAAATTGCATACAAGTACACTAAATACATGCATACATACATGCATAAAACTTTTTTAATAATGAAAAATAAAGCTTCAACGCACACACACACACACACAATTACATCCTTTACCAATAAACCTAATCATAACAATTTAGCAGCAATCTGACAGGCGTTGCACTCGTAGCCACGACACCAGTGATGAAGCACTTGGCATTTTGGCTGCGCTCATTTATTAGAGAAGATGAGATAGAGATTCTCTCAGTGGCAGCGGTCCATATTAACACATATGTCTAACTCATGTTTGATAATTGCTAGCATGTGCTAATTAGCCCCAAAGCTGCAGAGGAGGTCACTGATACCAAAGAGTGGCACAGAGAGAGGGAGAATCAGGGCACGTTATAAATGCCACTTTTAGTGCCCTTGAATGGCACTGAATGGCAGAATGAGGAGTCGTTCCAAAAAAATCTGTGGCAAATAGCGAGGTAAATTATTTATTGAAATATGGATTTAAAAACAATTCTAATGATAAACTTTAGATAGAAAAAAAGATCAACAGTATATACATACTTCTATTATCCCTTAGACATAATTACTGCAGTTGTTTTTAAGGAATACTGCAGTATTAGTTAACTTCTGAAAAGTGCAGTTTTTTGAACACGAAAAAACTGTGTTAAGTATATTGTAGTATTACTACTACCATAATATATTGCATTGCACTTTTCAGAAGTATAACTAATTACAGAAATACATCTACAATACTGCAATACATAATAACACTAAAGTGCACTCTTAATACTTATGTTCCTAAGTGCAAAATGTAATTATAAAACATATCACTATATTGCCCTGCTCAGTTTATTTAATGTTACTTCAGTTGTATCGCAGATTTTACTGCTGTTGTTGTTGAACTGTGTTTATACCTCATTATACTGTAATTTTGCAGTTGCATTGAATTTTGCCACAGTTATCCTTGTATATAGACTACTGCTGTTGTACTGTTCAGTTCACTACAGTTTTTTTTTTATTATTCATTTTTGCAAATAAACTCTTAAAATTCTAAATAGAAAATTACTTGAATCCAAAAAACATCCTTAAAAAAGTACAAAATATTCTTGGAAGATGTTGAAGACCAAACCCCCTGGAACACAAGTGCAGTACAGTTCTTACCACACCATTGGCATATTAAACTACAGCAGCACAAGTGCAGTAAAGACGGAGTTTACTTGTTTTTACTCTAGTTTACTGCAACTCATACTGCTGTTGAACTTTATTGTTCTGTATTTGAACTGTGTTTATACTTTATTGTATTGCAATTTGCAATTGTATTTAATTTTACTGCAGTTATATTTCTATATACTGCTGTTGTACTGCAGTTGTACTCAGTTTTACTTCAGTTTACTGCAGTTATTTTTTGTAACTACTTACTTATTTACTCCCAGGACCAGTTATATCAAAGTTGATATTTAGCCGTACCATGTTGGGGTTTTGTAACATTTAGTTTCATGAGGTGGGTTGTTAGCTCAATGCTTAACCCCTGGAGGACCAGGGCATACACACTATGAACAATTTAGCTAACCCAATTCATCTACAGCACATGTCTTTGGACCGACGAAAAACACACAGAAAACTGACCCAGCTGGGGCTTGAACCAGCAATCTTTTTGCTGTGAGGCAACAGCGCTACCCACTTCATCACTGTGCCGCCTACTACTACTACTACTACTACTACTACTACTACTACTACTACTACTACTACTACTACTACTACTACTACTACTACTACTACTACTACTACTACTACTACTACTACTGCTACTGATAATGATGATGATGATAATGAAGAAACTGAGCCCTTAACTGAGCTTGCCCTCGGCGTATAGATACTATCTGTAATAATTAGCAAAATTGTTTAGAATCAAATCATGTTAAAATGGGTAGCAGGTTTGCAGATTTTTAAATATAATCACATTGCATAAAGTCCTTGTATTTCTGTTATATTACATTTTAAAGTACTCATAATCAGATTACAGTTACTTTGTACTGATTATGTTTTTATTTATAGTTTTTCCATTATGCCGGCAGTTAGCTCTCTGCAACTCTCATATGGTCGCCCACTGAAGCTAAGCAGGGCTGTGCCTGGTCAGTATCTGGATGGGAGGCCACATGGGAAAGCTAGATTGCTGAAAGTGGTGTTAGTGAGGCCAGCAGTGGTTGCTCATCCTATGGTCTATGTGGGTCCCAATGCCCCGGTATATTGATGGGGATTCTTTACTGCTCAGTGAGCGCCGTTTTTCGGATGAGACATTAAACTGAGGTCCTGGCTCTCTGTGGTTGTTAAATTTCCCAGGATGTTCTTCCAAAAAAAAATAGGGTTTTTTTCGGCATCCTGGCCAAATTTGTCCACTGGCTTCTGTTCATCATGGCCTCCTAAACATCTTCATGTCTTAATTGGCTTTATCACTCTGTCTCCTCTCCACCAATCAGCTGGTGTGCGGTCTGGTGCAATATGGCTGCCATCCCGTCATCCAGGTGGATGCTGCCCACTAGTGGTGGATGAGGAAATTTCTGTCCAGAAAAGCACTATATAAATGTAAGGAATTATTATTATTATTTTTTTTTATTATTATTATTATTATTATTATTATTATTATTATTATTATTATTATTATTATTATCATATCTATCTATAATGGCATTCACCTACTGTGGATTCCAAAACTCTTGACAGGCAGGGCGCACACATATAGATAGGGTGAGGAGCTCTGTCACCCGGGAGGAGCTCAGAGTAGAGCCACTGCATCTCCACATTGAGAGAAGTCAGCTGAGGTGGCTCAGGCATCTGTTTGGTGCCTCCTGAAATGCCTACCTGGGGAGGAGTTCCAGGCATGTCCCACTGGGAGAAGGCCTCTGGGAAGACCCAGGACATGCTGGAGGGACTATGTCTCTCAGCTGGCCTGGGAAAGCCTCGGGATCCCCCGGAGAAGCTAGAGGAAGTGTCTGGGGAGAGCAAAGTCTTTGGGTTCTTTCCTGAGACTGCTGCCCCCGTGATCCGGCCTCGGAAAAGCAGATGAAAATTTATTAATTAATATTTCCCAAGTCATTTTAACAGAGCAAGTGCATTTTTTACAGCATTCCCTATCATATTTGTTCTTGGAAGAAATTCTTATTATTTTTATTTTGGCTGGAATTATATATATATAAATTGTTTAAACTGCTAATGTCAATATTATTACCCCACTTATTGTAAAAGGTGTTTTTTTTTTCGTTGGTTGTCAAATGACTTGCCTAATTAAGCTAACCTAACATAATTAACCTAGTTACACCTTTAAATTGTGCTTAAAGTCGAAGATAAAGTAAAGATATACATACAATTCTGTAAATACATACTTAAATCTAAACGGTGCTGTAATTGTAAATACAGTATTTTTTGCTGTAATTGATTGACAGTTACGAACTGCTGCCAGTAAGTTACTGTAAATTCTACAAGAAATTGTCAACAGTGTGTATAATCTCCAACCTAATGAAATGTCCAAGTTTTGAAGACTTTTATGTTCAATGCTTCTGTATGGTCGATGTCTGCGCAAATTAGAAACGGTTTATTGTGGCCATGCAGCAGTTTGCACTCTACTGGACCAGAGGTTGGCCAGATCATATCTAGAGCTTTCACCGTTCAAGAAATCTGGAAGGCTGACATCGGTTATGGATCCCAAAAGACCAATTTTACACAGACTGAGACACTGTGTGACATTCATGGAATGAAAGCCTGAGGCACAAGAAGACGGGGTGAAAGAGGACAAGATGGAAAGAGAGAGCGTTGAAGACGGCAGAGAGAGAGGGAGAGAGAGAAGGGATGAATAGTCAACTTAGTGGCGGCTGATGTGCTGATATCTCTTGTGGCTGTGGGCAATGTTCATGTGATTGGGTGTTTGTCAAACAGACGCAAAAGATATAGCACCCCATTCACTCGAGATCACTACAAAAGCACACACACACACACATACTTGTATACATGCGTTACAGGGACACTCTATGGGCATAATGTATTTTATCGAGTTAAAAACTGCTTATCATATGGCCCTAACCCTAAATCCAACCCTAACATGAAACCTATGTGACAAATTTTGAACACACACACACACACACACATACACAGAGACATAGGGAACATTTCTAAAGCCATATGTTTGAGGAATAAACATGAAGCATGGAGAAAAAACATGGCTCTTCCACTCATCTAAATGTATATGCAAGTTCAGTGCTCTGTAAATATAGTTGGGTTAAAAATACCCCAACATATAACCCAACTATAGGTTATTTTAAGCACCTTCCCAACTATGGGTTATTTTAACCCAATGCATTGGGTTATTTTGATTAAATGTAATTTTTTCCATTCTGATATTACTATTGCTACTGTTAACAGTACTATTACTAATACTAATACTACTATTACTTTTAAAATTATGACTGTGTAAATAAATAACATACAGTTTAAAAAATATTTAAAATGCTTTATTTTCACATTTTATTCCAGACACTTTTGTTAAAATATAGCAAGAATCACAAATAATGAAGAAACAGAACAGTACCTTGAAATAGATAACGAATCCTCTCCCAAAAAATGATGATAGCAAGCCTCTGCTCTCATCCAGGATGACTTCTTCATGACTAAAGAAAGAAACGTTGAGATTGTTAAGATCAAGTCATCGCCCTCTAGTGGCGAATAATAATCACTTTAGTAATGCTCCAATTCTCCATTTCTTGGGAAAACCAGCAACTTCTTAAATAAAATGTAGCATATTTTTGTCTATCTTAGTATTTAAATGCTACAATATAGTTTTTTTAGCTAAAGGAAATGTGTTTTTTATAAAAAGGCAACATACCTTTACCAAGACTGGACGCGATACTGGATTGATGTCTCCGCTGGGTCCTAAAGATGAGAATGACGGCCGAATATCTCAAATATGTGTATCAATCCCCCCCAAAAAAGGTAGAGATGAACACGAAAGGTTGATAAACTGTTTTTTTTTTTTTTTTGTTTGTTTAATACAGATTGCTTACGAAGCGTTTGTATCTTCATTAATTAAGAGTACTGGTGAAACAGATATAAAAATCACTCGGTGCACGGAGAGAGGTAAACATGATAAAAAAAACAGAAATATTATCACGTTACAGTTTAAATAAACTTTATAACGCAAAACAACATACATCTGTTCTGTGTCAGTTGAATCAGTCGAATGTTGAAATTCAAATTTTAAACCCAACTGGTTGAGTTTTTAAATAAATAACCAAATAAAGGGTAAAAATAACCTAACAAAGCACTAAACATTTAACCCAACTAGTTGAGTTATTAATAAATAACCAAATAAAGGTTAAAAATAACCCAACAAAGCAGCAAATATTTTTAACTCAACCACTGGGTTAAATAAATAACTCAACGTTTTTTATACTTATGTCTGTCAGTTTACTCCAGTACATAATACTGTCATTAAGGTGTAAAATGATTAAAGCTATTTTATTTATTTATTTTTCTTATTTTAACTTTTTTTTTAGGGGGGGGGGGGTCCAATTTAAAACCGACTACTTGAATACTTTTCAGAAGAGGAAAGTATACTTTTTAATCTTTACAATTTAATAAAAACAACCAAAAAAAAGCTGATATTCAATATAGAAAACTTACCATTTTCTGAAATAATACTAGTAAAAAAAGCTGTTATTTAATGGCTAAATAGACTTTATTTTTTTCTTCAACTTCAACTGTGTTTCTTCAGCTCTGCTGCATTTTAATTGTTGTTGTATGCATCTGATAGATGGTTTTGACCTTTTACCATTGCATGTTTCCCCATTGAACCAAACCTTTGTCTGTCTGACAAATCATGTTTACGATATTTACTTTACCTTAAACTAGAGAACAATTCATTATGATGAAACTTGGAGGAAATTTTTGAAATTAGCCATGATTTTCCACTTTATGTTGCACTTACAATTAAGTGCTGCGTGAATTATGTTTTTGCAGTATTTTTGTTACCCCAAACCCTACAAAAAAAAAAAAAAACAGTGTCATTATCGATTTATTCCAAACTAAACCCATGTTAAATAGCTTAATTGTTTGTTGTTTTCATAAGGCATAACAAAAATCCATTGATTTTATTTAAATGTATTTTTATCTAATTTTATGCTAAATGTCTTAAAGTCGCCATGAAACGGAAGTTGATTTTCTTTTTTTCACCATATCACTATATTTTCATGTATATTGAAATAAAATGGTCAATGAGAAAAAACAAAAGATGGTGCATGATTTCATCCTTTGTGAACCGATTGGATCATTGGATGATGTGTGATGCTACCAAAATGAAGGAAGACTGACGAATGGATGAAGGCCGAGCAAAAACGAGACACGCCCTAATAGCCCCACCCTAGAGGCATCCCATGTGAGCAGAAGTGAAAAAAGTAGTTTTGAGGGAGGATGAAATGTAGTATTTGATAAAACATTATGAGGGTAAATTCATTTATTCAAAAATAATGAAGTGCACAGATACAATGTTAATAACAATCACTATTATATACATATAAAAATACGAGTATATGTTTTGATTTTATGCCAACTTTAATATTTGCTAGTCAATTGAAGTCCAGTCAATTAAAAAAGCATTCAAGCAAGTAAAAAAAAAAATTCAAGAAGCATTTAAAAATCAAAGAAACAAGCAAGTAATCCATTGCGAACACCAACCTCAGTGTTCCAATCCCTGTATCCAGTCTTGTGAATAGCGTGGGACGGAGTGTGTACATGTGTATGTTTTTGCGTCGAGAGGTTAGCGCTGGTCAAGGTAGAATGGCTTGAACCGGAGGGTTCAGGGAGAGGAGGCTAATGCAGAAAGCCACTTCAAAAAACACTTTTCATCTTCTCTCCTTTTTTAACCATCCAGCCCTCCATCATTTTCCCCATGCCCTCCACTCCGAAAACTCCCCTTTTCATCTGGAGAGGGATCAAGACCGCGGATGTGTTTGACGTAATTATGTGCGATCAGGATTCTGCCTGTCCTCCTGTAGGAAATGATTTCATCCTTTTCAAAAGCAGGTCATAATCGAAAATAAGATGGACTGCATTTCACGTTCTTCCTTTTTTTTGCATGATGATACTCCGCTGTCCGTGAAGACCTTCTGCCTTTATTCATAATTCATTTCTAGCATGACAAATGCAGGCTTTTTTTCTCCCCCGCTGAAAATATGATGGACTGAAAGCCACATGTAGATGACTTTGATGATCAATAATGAATATACGGAACAAGTTTACAGGTTTGGACAAAAGCATTTTGATGTTGTGGTACGTGTAGAGATCACGGGTCAAAAGACATCGGTAAGGAATTAACAATGTCTTTTAAGCTACGGCTTTAAAAATTCAGAAGATTAAAGCAACATTGTCTGGTTGTTTGCAAAACCCTATTTGTGACCCATTTGTGACCCTGGAGTACAAAACCATCCTCTTAAAGGGATAGTACACCCCAAAAAAAAGAAAATTTACCAACATTAATTCTAAAAACAAAGCCCTATATACATTTTTGGAGATCACAAATTAAGTAGCCAGAGGTACGTATGGCTGCATTTCATCTTTAAAATGAATACTACAGGGTGGTATGATGCCGTTCCTTTTCGAAACAAACAAAAACAAAGGACGGTGCATGATTTCATCCTTTGTGAACTGATTGGATCATTGGGTGATGTGTGATGCTACCAAAATGAAGGAAGACTGACGAATGGATGAAGGCAGAGCAGAAATGAGACACGCCCTAATAGCACCGCTCTAAAGGCATCCCATGTGACCAGAAGTGAAAAAAGTCATTTTGAGGGAGGATGAAATGTTGAAATTAAGAAGGTAAAGGCGACGCAGTGACGCAGTAGGTGGTGCTGTCGCCTCACAGCAAGAAGGTCGCTGGTTCGAGCCTCGGCTGGGTCAGTTGGCGTTTCTGTGTGGAGTTTGGATGTTCTCCCTGTGTTTGCGTGGGTTTCCTCCGGGTGCTCGGGTTTCCCCCACAGTCCAAACACATGCGGTACAGGTGAATTGGGAAGGCTAAATTGTCCATAGTGTATGAGTGTGAGTGAGTATGTATGGATGGATGTTTCCCAGTGATGGGTTGCGGCTGGAAGGGCATCTGCTGCATAAAACATGTGCTGGATAAGTTGGCGGTTCATTCTGTTGTGGCGACCCTGGATTAATAAAGGGACTAAGCCAAAAAGAAAATGAATAAAATGAATTAAGAGTGTAAATTAATTTATTCACAAATAATGAAGTGCACAGATACAATGTTAATAACAATCACTATTATATACATATAAAAATACGTATATATATTTTGATATCATGCTAACTTTAATATTTGCTAGTCAATTGAAGTCCAGTCAATTAAAGAGTAGGGTAGAAAAAGCATTCAAACAAGTAAAAAAAATCAAGACGCATTTTGGGGTGGTATGACGCCGTTCCTTTTCGTGCTTACCAGCTGACCGCTTACCTCTGTGTGGACAGTTCTGCTGTTATCAGTTTGTCCAGTGGCTCGCTGCGTATGTCAGCAGACTTGTGATATGGAGTGGGGTTGACTGCGACGACAGGATTCGAGTCCGGCGAGGAATGGCTCCAGAAAGCAGGTGAGACAAAAACCAAAGCCAAAAAATAAAATAAAGAAGTAAATAACAGGGTGAGAATGTGGTAAAATCTGAAAACGTGGTAAAAATCAGACGAGGGCTTTTCTTTTTCTGGATTGCTTTAGAAAACTGTCTGTTGAGTTTAGGGAAGGAGGAGGGTAGGGGTATCCACATTGGTCAGTAAGTTGGTCAGTCAGTCGACAGCGGCCTCTGGTGGAATTACGAGAGAACAGCAGGTGTGAATGACTCTTGCAAGAGCAATTTGACATCTGAAAAACTTACACAATGGCCTCTGGTGGATTCGCAAAAACAAAAACTACAAAAAAAAAAAACAGGTGTTCCTGGGATATATTTGGCACTATCCACAAATGTATATAGGGGTACGTAATCAGATTGATCCTGGGTTGATGGTATGAGGGTGAGTAAATGACAGTAAATTACCTCATTTTTATACTAGGGCGAACAAATAGTAAACTTCTGCCATCATTTACTCACCCTTCAGTTTCTTTCTGTTATTGAACGTGAAAGAAGATATTTTTGAAAAATGTTGGAAACCAGTAACCTTCCAATTATCTCGTGCTCAGTGGCATCTAATATTCTTCATAATATCTTTTTTTGTTAAACAGATTTGATTTACTCTCCACTTTGATTTACTCAAGCCAAAATGATTTCATTTTGGCTCGGTACACTGCAAAAAAAATGCTTTTCTTACTGTACATTTTTTTATAAAACTGCTTTGGTCATGAGTCAATTTGCATCGTGTCAGTTAATATTTAATTGACACCTTTTACTTTTTCCAAATTTGCAGGAAATGTACTAAATGTTTTTTAACAGTGAAATACTTTCACATGCCTATAGACCGAACATATACTGACAATAAGCATGCTTTTTAATGTTTTCCATATTATTTATTTTTTCTTTGCACGTATAGTTGAAGTCAGAATTATTAGTCCCCCTTTAAATGTTTTTTCTTTTTTAAATATTTCCCAAATTATGTTTAACAGAGCAAGGAAATTTTCACAGTATGTCTGATAATATTTTTTCATCTGGAGAAAGTCTTTCTTGTTTTATTTTGGCTAGAATAAAAGCAGTTTTAAATTTTTTTAACTATTTTAGGGTCAAAATTATTAGCCCCTTTAAGCTATATATTTTTTCGATAGTCTACAGAACAAACCATTGTTTTACAATAACTTGCCTAATCACCCTAACCTGTCTTGTTAACCTAATTAACCTAGTTAAGACTTTAAATGACGAGTGTCTTGAAATACGTCAAGTAAAATATTTTTTACTGTCATCATGAGAAAGATAAAATAAATCAGTTATTAGAAATGAGTTATTAAAACTATTATGCTTAGAAATGTGTTAGAAAAATCTATATAATAATCTAATAATTCTGACCTCAACTGTATATGGCTGTTATATCTTTCAAAAGATTTCAGGACTCCAAACATCACTGTCATGTAAAAGAATGGTTCAAGTATTCATACAGAATGACGTTGAAAGTAATTATTAGAATTATTTTGAATATTAATTTCTTTTCAATTGCTAGTATTATCAAATGGAAACTCAAAAAAAACGTAATAGACTATTATTTTTAATCTAAGTATGTTTATGGTCTGTTTTACACTACTAAAAGCAAACATTTTGTTGATGACGTTGGAAAATTAATAGGTAAAAAAAATTACAACACCCAATTTGTCTTGTTTCTAGGCAAGAATCATTGTCTGGACAAGCAAAAAAATCTCATCTCATTTTTATCCGCTTTTCCAGGGCTGGGTCCCGGTGGTAGCAGTCATAGGAGAGAACCCCAGACTTCCCTCTCCCCAGACACTTCTTCCAGCTCCTCCGGGGGAATCCCGAGGCGTTCCCAGGCCAGCCATAGTCCCTCCAGCGTGTCCTGTGTCTTCCCGAGGCCTCCTCCCGGTGGGACATGCCTGGAACACCTCCCTAGGAAAGCCTCCAGGAGGCATCGGAAACTGATGCCCGAGCCACCTCAGCTGACTTCTCTCGATGTGGAGGAGCAGCGGCTCTACTTCGAGCTCCTCCCGCATGACAGAGCTCCTCACCCTATCTATAGGGTGAGCCCTGCCACCCTGCGAAGGAAACTCATTTCGGCCGCTAGTATCCAAGATCTTGTCCTTTCGATCATGACCCAAAGCTCTTGACCATAGGTGAGAGTGTGTAGATTTGCCTTTCGGCTCAGCTCCTTCTTCACCACAACGGACCGTACATTGACCGCATTACTGCTGCCGCTGCACCAATCTGCCTGTCAATCTCACGTTCCATCCTTCCCTCACTCGTGAACAAAATCCAGATATTTGAACTCCTCCACCTGGGGTAAGGACTTTCCTCCAAACTGGAGATGGCAAACCACCTTTTTCCGGTGAAACACCATGGCCTTGGACTTTGAGGGGCTGATTCTCATCTCAGCCGCGTCACACTCAGCAGCAAACTGCTCCAGTGCATGCTGAAAAATATTGTCTAGTTTTCAGAAATAATAAATCCAAATTAAGCAAGTTTTTCCTCTTAATATTAATCTGTTTTCACTTTGAAATTAGATTATTTTGCTGGTTTTAAGGAAAAACTCACTTAATTTTGACTTAATAATTCCGAAAATAAGACTATATTTTTAACTTGTCTGGAAAACGTTTCTCAATTTTAGAATTTTTAGATATTTGGACTTAAATCAAAGCATATAAGAAGGGCATTTTTGCAGTCTACATGTCTATTAAGGTGATTTTAACCATTCATGTCTACTTTGGTACAGTACAGCACCATACCATAAAGCAGGGAACTCAAAATACAAGATCTACTGTATAATAACGCTGTTGTTTTCATCGAATCTCTACGGATAAGCATCTTTCAGCTAAATGTTAATGTGCATGTTCATATGCATATATTATTTCAACGGCATCATAATCTTAAGTGCAACCACCCAGGGAAATTGACCGAGCGCTGTCTTTGTGGACGCTCAGAGCATCAGGACAGGTTGCATTCAACAACACGACGTTCATTAATCTATGAATATTCAAACCGTCACTTTAATATCACTGACACGCCTGAACTTTGTGGCGGTCACCAATTGCAACAGGTGACCACGAGTAATTATGCAGATTTATTCAAGACATTAGCATGATTAATTAGGTGCAAACCGAGGTGGCTACACTTGAATTAGTAAGCATTATGAATAATTACCATGCATATTTTGCTCTTTATGCGGCTGGGTTTCGTGATAAACAAAGCTTTAATTACGAGAAAACATCTGGGAATAGTAGTGACCTTCATTAATCTTACGCAAATTCCCTCAGCTCTACACCCTGATGCATAATTATTGCATTAATAACAGAGGCTGCACTGTATTAGTCCACTTGAGGAAATTCATACTATCTGGCTTTAGGAAGAACTACGCTAAAAGTTATAACCTGTTCTGAGCTAAGACCCAAATGCTGTGCTTAAACTGAAGAAATGTTGAGGAATAGCTGCTGTTTTACATATAACGAAAGGAAAACCAGGCCTGTAGAGTTACAAAATAACATAAATGTATAATAAATGCATCATGATTCAGCCACTGTATTCCATATTGGAGCATAACCTTTTACATCATAACTAAAAAGTCATCATTCAATGATAATCTTTCAGATAAACTGCAGATTTTGCTTGAAATTTGGTGTTTTTCGATGCATAATGAAATCAGATGAAATCAATTCTAAATAAATGATAAAGTCTCACAGAATGAAGACTTTAAATAAAGCAAACAGGTCATATAAGTTACTTTTATGGTGGATAAATGGTGTTTTTGTTAACTTAATCCAAGTCATCATCATTGTCATTAAAATTGACTATTTTTGTCAATATAGCCAACTTAATCCATGTACTTGAAATAGTATATACATTTTTTGGTAACACAATACCAGTGATTTCCATAATAAATAATAATATTGAATACTGAATAACCATGATTTTCAGTAATAACTAAAACATTTGGCATTCTATTTCCAAATCTAATAAATTGAGTAAATCGTAAATCTGAGAAAATTATCATTTAAGCAATCTATATTTGCTTCAGATATATATAGAGAAATATTGCTCATTTATTTAGCAACTGCAAAAAATTCAAAAAATAGAATAAATAAATAAATATATATATATATATATATATAAATATATAAATATATATATATATATATATATATATATATATATATATATATATATATATATATATATATATATATATATATATATATAGTGCATCCTGAAAGTATTCATAGCTCTTCACTTTTTCCACATTTCTTTATGTTACAGCCTTATTCAAAAATGGATTAAATTCATTTATTTCCTCATTATTCTACACACAATACCCCACAGTGACAATGTGAAAAAAGTTTTGAAATTGTTGATAATTTATTAAAAATAAAAAACCTGAAAAATCACATGTACATAAGTGTTCACAGCCTTTGCTCAATACTTTGTTTTTTGGCAGCAATTACAGCCTCAAGTCTTTTTGAATATGATGCCACAAGCTTGACACACCTGTCTTCTCTAGGAAGAGTCCTGGTGGTTCCAAACATCTTCCACTTACGGATGATGGAGGCCACTGTGCTCACTGGAACTTTCAGATAAACAGAATTTTTTCTGTAACCTTCCCCAGCCTTGTGCCTCAAGACAATCCTGTCTCGGAGGTCTACAGACAATTCCTTTGTCTTCATGCTTGGTTTGTGCTTTGACATGCACTGTCAACCCTGGGACCTTATATAGACAGGTGTATGCCTTTTCAAATCATGTCCAATCAACTGAGTTTACCACAGGTGAACTCAAATTAAGCTGCTGAAACATCTCAAGAATGATCAGTGGAAACAGAATATACCTGAGCTCAATTTAGAGCTTCACTGCAAAGGCTGTGAATACTTATGTACATGTGATTTTTCAGGTTTTTTATTTTTAATAAACAACTAAACAATGTCAAAATTACTAAAAACGTTGAAATAAGCAAAACAGTATTTTGAAAAAAATAAAAACAACATCACAGTGATACTGAATGAACCCTGGTCTCCATTAACTTTCGATATATGAAGACCAGCCAGTTTAATCGTCTTTCAGTCCTTATTATTCTTCTACCACATCACAAATATACAGTAGACATTTGCCTTTTTGATGTTTTTCATTCTTCTGTAAGTCAGCGGTGTCAAAAAGGCGTGATGGATGAGAGCAGCAGAGGAAAGGGTGAAAGGTTTGTCCTCTCGCAGTGACTCTGCCTCTTTGGCCTGACTTCACACAAACAGATCACCAACTCTGAAAAGGACCAGAATCTAGCAGAGGGGATCAGTTTTCCCTGAGCCGAACCACTTACCCAGCAGCACTCACACACACACACACACACACACACACACACTTCATGTCAGGGTTGTCACAGTAACCTGATCCTAAGGCCTCTTGACATGCAGCAGTCCAGTCTGCTCTCTCTGCCCGTTCCTTCACTCTGGCTGGAAAACAAAGGAATTGCTTCCACATGTTTCTAAAGGCTGCAGAGTCTCTGGGTACAAGCCTTCAGAACGAGACCCTTCTCTGCCAGGACACTTGCTTGCTCACTCACTCGCTTTCTTTCTCTCTCCTCTGCACACACACACACATCAAAACTGCCATCTAGTGTCTTGTGTTTACAATTTTTTTGCATAGACGAATATGTATATACAATTATTCCTTCCTGAATTATTAGCCCCCCTGTTTATTTTTTTCCCCAATTTCTGTTTAGGGGAGAGCAGATTTTTTTTCAACACATTTCTTAACAATAGTTTTAATAACTCATTTCTAATAACTGATTTCTTTTATCTTTGCCATGATAACAGTACATAATATTTTACTAGATATTTTTCAAGATACTGGTATAGGCCTGTAGGAAAGACCCACCCCTCACTGACAAAGGTCTAGAATTTGTCACATACATGAGCTTATTTGTCTTCTTTTGACTGCTATTCCATAATAAATTGTGAAAATAACCCATCAAGAAAGATTTTAGGACCATTTTCCTATTCTGAAGTCACGCCGTGCAAAATTCAGCATCACAAATTGACTGAGGAAAGTTGAATGCGCTGGCCAGTTTTTTATTTGCCTAATAAATGGCAATAGGCTACAGTTTATAATTTAAAATGTTAACAAATATGATCTAATAAATTTGTAATTTAATAATAAGAATTGTGTTTTTTTATATTTCTTTATTCTAAGTCTTTAGAGAGTGTTTTTGGTACATCAAAAAGTGTTGTTGTGATCACCATCCGACAAGCTAATGCAGCACAAGGTAGTGCTTAAATCACATGTGTCAAAGACAGTTCCAGGAGGGCCGCAGCTCTGCACAGTTTAGTTCCAACCCTAATTAAACACACCTGATCAAACTAATTGAGTCCTTCAGGCTTGTTTGATACCTACAGATAGGTGTGTTGAAGCAGGGTTGGAACTAAACTGAATTGATTTTGACACCCCTGGCTTAAATCGTCACAAAAACGCAGTATTTAAATTGCATAACTCAATAGAAAATAGGGCGAATAACTGCAAAAAGGTCCACTTTTTAGGACAAAAACCCACCCCTTTCACCAGGCTGGCTACGGGCCTATAGGATTCAACTTAAAGTGACATTTAAAGGCTTAACTAGGTTAATTAGGCAAGTTAGAGTAATTTACTTTAGAAACTTTACTGCAACTTCCCTATTGAAGTCTTTTTTAGTCTGTTTCACACTACAAAAACAACTAACATGTTGGTGATGATATTGGAAGTTTACTGCAGTAAATAATGAAAATATCAAAACAAAACACCAAATAAAACTACAACACCATTAGTTAGCATGACGTGCCCAGGTATACACAATTAAATATCAAAGAACAATGCTCAGACAGAAATAATAGAGTTTTTTTCTACCAACCTTTTAATTTGCAACAGATTTGTGGAACAGTAGTCTACATTAGGCAGCACCATGGCTAAGTGGTTAGCACATCACCTTACAGCAAGAAGGTCGCTGGTTTGAGTCCCTGCTTGACCAGTTGGCATGTCTGTGTGGAGTGTGCATGTTCTCCCTGTGTTGGCATTGGTTTCCCTCACAGTCCAAAGACATGTGCTATGGGTGAATTGAATAAACTAAATTGTTTGTAGTGTATGTGTGTGAATGAGTGTGGGTGTTTCACAATACTGAGTTGCAGCTGGAAGGGCATCCTCTGTGTAAAACATATGCTGGAATAGACCTCTGAAATAGAGACTAAGCTGAAGGAAAATGAATGGTCTACATTAGGTTATATAATACTAAAATATATTGTGCCAGAGTCTATTAATATCTAGAAGAGATACAGCTGCAGATACGCACATCAATATAGCATAATTTTTGTGACACTGTACAATGATAATGAATATTTTTACATTCTTAGGGTTAGGGTGGGATGTTAATGATATACAATCAATGTAAGGACTACTTCAATAAATAAAATGAATAGTTCTTGTTATAATTACTGCTTTTACATTACTGTGGTGGATAGGTTTAAGGTTGGAGTAGGGGTAAACATTAATAAAATCAATGTAATTGTGTAATTTAATACATAACATAAATAGTTCTTGTTTATAACTACTGTTTTTACTTCACTGTGTCAATAAAACACGTCAATAAAATACAATTAATGTGTAATTTATTAAATAATGTAAATTATTCTCGTTTACTTCCGGCCGCAGATGTATCCCTTCTAGCAACAACCGTGGGCTGTTTATAGCATTAAATAAACTTATAATGTGCATGCTCAGCTTTCATTTTACCTTATTTTCGTATATAGTTTTTGCTTAAATTTCACAAACAAAGGCAAAAACCGTATTCTGCATCGTGTTAAAAGTTGCAAGCTGCTCATTCTTCCGACCAGTCTTGACATGCTGGTTGTTCATTAACCTAATTAAAACCATCATAATAGCACGGAGGACTTCTTTTACTGGGCAGCAAAACAAAGTCTCATTTGCATATAGAGACTTAATGAGTGCATGGCAGCAGGTGCAGACGGATGATAATTATCAATAATGATAGTCACCTGTGACCATCCACACCTTTTTTCAAGGTTCATTCCTTCATAACAAACTTAACATGAACATCACGGACAGCAAAACTACAGAAATGATATCAAACAATAAACCGAGAAACATATACAAAGTTGTCAGTGACTCGTACAAAGTCAATTCGCGCTTACATGTTTCTTTTTATTTAATTCTATAGTTATATTTGGTCAAAATTAGCATTACATCAAATACAAGGATACTAAAATATATTTTGTAGGCTAATTTGTTGAGAGACGGAGTGTTGCTGTCCTCTACTGGTAAAATGAAGCTGGTGCCATATATCATGTAAAAGTATATAAGCGTACCTTCAAAAGGATTTAGATATAAAACAGACACAAAAGGAAGCCACTCTTTTTCTTTAATCCACAAACAAAACAAGCCTTTATGGCCTTTACAGTATTCTATACAATATATTCGTTTGTAGGCTATGTGATCTACCTAAAATAAGTATCAATGGATCTCACTTATCACCAACCAAATATATTTTAGGGCTATAAAAAGATATTTTTATACATAGTAAATATAATATATAGTAGTAGTAATAATAGCAGCAAGAGAAAACCAAATATCAACGTTTGCTTTTTTTATTGCATAACAAGAACAATAGCATACAGAAAATGAGGGATTTTATACATCAATGGAACAAATCAATAGGGAATAAAAACAAAATATAATTAAAAATAAACAAAATTGTATAATAAAATCATTCCAAAGTTGCGTATCCTTATAGCTTTTATATTTTTAATGTATTTTAGGGTTTTGATATAATGTTTAAGATCAATTTTAAACAAATAAATTTTAGGTTTATCATTGGAATATTTTTGTTTGTGTACATGGTACTTCCCATTTAAATCATTAGATTAATAGGCAAATTTTGCTCCAAATTTTTGATATTATTATTGTATGTAAAAAAAAATATCTTGTAAAGTGTATCTTGTAAACTGAATTTTTAATTTTGTAAGTTTAAATATAAGATATTCAACATCGAACCAAACATTTGGGTATATGTGCATTCAAAAAACAGGTGTTTTATCAATTCCTCCTCTAATTCGTAAAAAGTGCACGTAGATTCCATGTCTCTAAGAAAAATTAAGAACTTGTTTCGCTAGATAAATTAAATTAATTACTTTATATGTCACTTCTTTGTTGGTGAGACAGTATTTACTAGGTAAGTTCCACTTTTTTTTCACTCAATCTGCTCAAATAAGGAAATCCAAAAAGGTTTGCATAACTTTTTAATGTTACAGTTATTAAATTTATTGTCTATAATTTTCACAACATTGTTCATACCAAGAGCTGAACAAGTCCACTAGAATTTGCATCAAATACTATAGCAAATTATTTAGCAGTTATGTGGATCTTGTAATATTTAAGAAACTTACAATAATTAAAAAGTTGTCCATTCCTTTTGAATAACTGTCTCACCAATATTATATCATTATTATCCTAATTTTTGTAAAAAATAATGATTTATTTTTACAGGTAAACATTTGTTGTTCCATATCACTGATTTATGTGGTAAAAATTATTCTTTTAAATAACCATAGTAAGCATACCTGTTTATAAAAAGAGGAAAGTTTTATCGGCACCTTGTCAATATCAAAATTATACCTAAATCATAATAATAATAATAATAATAATAATAAATAAATAAATAAATAAAAATAAAAACTTCGGAACCCCCACCTTGTCAAAAACTAATTCTGAGATGATACTCCAAATTTTAGAATTCGGGTAATTCGTAATCCATTTGTTTTTAAATACACAATTATCAGTGCTGAAATCAAGAACATTGAGACCACCATCTTCAACTGTATTGCACAAAGTTGTTTTAAATAATGTGGTCTGTTCCTCCATATGAAATTGAACAAAAAAGTGCCCATCTCTTTAACGACTGTGGAACATCTAACCCAAGAGACGTCTATATTAAACGTGACAAACCTTCAGTTTTGGCTAATAATATTCTTCCTTTGATTGACAAATCTCTCATTAACCATAAGTTAAACATTAACGTTTGCGGTGATTTGGGAGAGCAACGTAATGACGTAATCTTGCACGCGACGCCGTAACCGCCCATAAACAAACATGGCGCACTATGCTCGTTGTTTGCAGGTCTGCCTTCTCGTTTTGAGAACGTATATTAACATACAGAGTAATTTAATTCAACGACTTCATGCAGTTCAAAGACAATGTCACAGACAACGTCTACGCACAAGACGACAAGTAAGCATTGATTAGATTGTATGCATTATATACGTGCAGGATTCTCAACTACTCGTGCTGGAGCACTGGGGGTTTTCAATGCACAAATTGGAGACTGTTTAGCTAAAATACGAATAAATATATAACATGCAAAAAAAAAAAAAACGGAGCAGAGAATCACAAAATGGTCATGTTTAACTTTTGTTTGGCAAGAAGGTGGTTAAAAATAATTATGAAAAATAATTCAATAAATTAAATTGTGTGGCTCTAAGGATGTTTAATCCACATAATTCAGAATGCGTGATAATAAACAAACCATATTCACATATGCAAATTAATGAATTGAAAGTCCTCCGTTAATTCCGAACAACTAAGTGAAAATGTAAATTTTTTTAAAGCTAGGCTAATTACAGAGACGAAAAAACAAGGCTGTTCCGTTGTCAAAAATATGTATTTTTATACATATTTTATACACTACCTGACAAAAGTCTTGTCTTCGATCCCAGTTGTAAGAGCAACTAATAATAAATTGACTTCTTGTTGATCATTTGGAAAAGTGGCAGAAGGTAGATTTTTATTTTATTTTTTTTACTTCGATGAATTATCTGTTTAACTGCTTCCCAATCATCACAAATACTGCAGAAGACCTATTGGAACCCGCATGGACCTAAGATTCTGAGAAATAAGTCAAGTTTGGTGAAGGAAAAATCATGGTTTGGGGTTACAGCCTGAGGTATCAAGACATTTGTGCTGCCCATTACATTACAAATCAAAGGAGAGGGCAAATTCTTCAGCAGGATAGCGCTCCTCATACTTCAGCCTCCACATCAAAGTTCCTGGAAGCAAAGAAGGTCAAGGTGCTCCAAGATTGGCCTGCCCAGTCACCAGACATGAACATTATTGAGCATTTCTGGGGTAATATGAAGGGGGAGGCATTGAAGATGAATCCAAAGAATCTTGATGAACTCTGGGAGTCCTGCAAAAACACTTTCTTCACTTTTCATTATGACTTTATATTCTATACTGTACATTATTTCTGTTCAGTGACTTAGCAAAGTCAGACCTTACTGTCCTAATTAAATAATTAAAAATCAAAGCATGATCATATTTTATTTTGGCAAAATAAGCGCAATGTAGAGGCCTTTGCCTTTCATATAAGCCACTTATAATGTAATGATCAACTAGAAGTCAAGTTATTATTTGTTGTTTCTAAAACTTGGATAGGCGACACAACATTTGTCAGGTAGTGTATATTCCAAGCCTGAAATTCTGTAGCACAATGTCCTAAAGGATAGTTCACCCAAATATTACAGTTGGCTGTTAATTTATTTAATTTAAATTAGCACATTCAAAGATTGTTGGAGACTCAATGGCTACTGGCACTTTGAGAGAAAAAACAACATACAAAGGCAAACCGTGTCTCCTGACAATACACTTTGTGTACAGGTAAAGCAAAACTGTATAATGCATTTTTAACTACGTTGTAAATAATGTTTATTTTTTTGCCCAGACTGATCATTTATCTTAATAAGACCATAATCCATCATCAGGAGCCATTAGTATTATTATTATTTATTTATTCATTTATTGCCAATAGCCATTGGCTCGCATCTTTATGAATCCCCAATGGTTTCAGATTTAAAAAAAATAATAATAATGTTCTACTGTTGAAAAAGTCATCTACATGTTGGAAGGTCTAAGGGTGTATACATTAACCCAAAACACAATACTTAAGTCTTAAGTATAACATGCATAAAAAACACTTGAGGCCTTTATTTAGTTGTCTCACAACAGAAAGACACCTGAATGTTTCAATTACATAAAATCCATACGCCTTCATTTTCCTAACAGATAGCCTTAGTGATGATGAGAAGACGGACGGCAACTGTGTGGTCACATCCGCGAGAGCACCGCTGGTGGGACGTCATTGTGCCTGAATTCACTCCAGAAGAATTCATCCAGAATTTCCGAGTCTCGCGGGAATCTTTCGAGTACATATGTCGCCGTCTCAGACATATGCTCGAACGAAAAGACACCAATTTCCGCTTGAGCGTACCTGTAAAAAAACGAGTTGCCATTGCGCTCTGCAAGCTCGCCACTGGCAGCGAGTACCGATATGTCAGTCAGCTTTTCGGGGTTGGCGTGAGCACGGTATTCAACTGTGTGCAGGACTTCTGCAATGCCGTCATTAAAATTCTTGTGCCCGTGCACATGAAATTTCCAAATCCCGAGAAGCTGAAGGAGATGGCAGACGTTTTCGAGAATCGCTGGAACGTACCACAGTGCGTTGGCTCAATTGATGCACACCACATCCCAATAATAGCGCCTGAAAAAAACCCTCGTGGCTATCTTAACCGAAAAGGCTGGCATTCGGTGGTACTCCAAGCAGTAGTAGACGGCAACGGACTCTTCTGGGATTTATGCGTTGGTTTTTCTGGAAACCTAAATGATGCGAGGGTGCTACGACAGTCTTACTTATGGAGTTTGTTGAGTGAAGGAGAACTGCTGAACCACAACAAAGCAGACATCTCCGGTTGTGATGTTGGATACTACCTAATTGGAGATTCAGCTTATCCCTTGCAGACCTGGTTGATGAAGCCGTTTCCCGATATTGGTGGACTGAACCCGCAGCAGGAAAACTTCAACTCCAGATTGATTAGCGCAAGGTCGGTTTCGGATCTGAGCTTCAAGAAGCTGAAGGCACGATGGCAGTGTCTCTTTAAGAGAAATGACTGTAAAGTGGAGCTGGTAAAGAAGATGGCTTTGACCTGCTGCGTGCTACACAATATCTGTGAGGAAAAAGGGACTCAGTTTACCGAGGACTATTCAACTGACCATTTGAACTTGCAGCCTCCTGTTCAGGCATTAATAGAGAACGGACAACCAGAAGGAACGGACGTACGAGAAGCATTATCAGACTTCTTTAACAGACAGAGTGATATTATTCAAGTAGTAGTTTAATGCTGTTATGGTTTTCGCATTCTTGGTGGATTTTTTTAATGAATGTTCTTATAATTGATGTGTAGAGTATACAGCGGGGAAAATAAGTATTTAACATGTCATGTTTTTTTGGTTCTGTGGCTCTCATTAGGGATGTGCACATTGATGCCCGTTATTGATATATCGATACTCAATCTTTGAATTTGGTATTGATATTTTTTTAAGTATTGATATTTCAATAATTTCTACATAACTAAATGTTTTAGTGCTGTGTACAGAATTGTCGGTGATGCTTTGTATACAAGACGTTACACCAATCAATCTGCGGCGGAAAGTGACGTGAACACTCATGTGCTTTTCAGATAACTTAAACATACTCAACACTCGCAAGTCACACACTTCTTCATTACGGAATGACATGATGGCAGAGAGGAAACGCAGCATGTTGTGGTGCTCATCAGCTGAAAAAGCGTTGCGCGAGCAATATTTATGATAAGAAAGTCATACACAGCAACAATATAAGCAGCCTTTATAAACACTTACAGACAACACACCCTGAAAGTTATAAAGGGGAACAAAAACAAGCTGCCCACCCATCCTCTGTTCAGTCTCCCTCTGTCCAACGAAAGACATTATAGGAGTTTTAAAGGAGGCAAACCCCTCTCTCTCTCTAAGTCAAAATTATTAGCCCCTTTAAGCTATATATTTTTTCGATAGCCTACAGAACAAACCATCATTATACAATAACTTGCTTAATTACCCTAACTTGCCAAGTTAACCTAATTAACCTAGTTACGCCTTTACATGTCACTTTAAGCTGTATAGAAGTGTCTTGATAAAGATCTAGTAAAATATTATTTACTATCATCATGGCAAAGATAAAATAAATCAGTTGTTAGAAATGAGTTATTAAAACCATTAAGTTTAGAAATGTGTTGACGGCGGCTAATAATTCTAACTTCAACTGTGTGTGTATGTATGTATGTATGTATATATATATGTATATGTGTATATGTGTATATAAAAACAAAACACAACAAATCATAGGATAGTATTATAATATATAGTAAAATAATAATTAAATACAAATAAAAATAAATAAGTCAGTTCTTTCTACAGTTCCTGTTACCATTAGGTGAATAAGTATAAGTGTGTATGTATCTCACTTTTAGAGGCAGACAATTTAGAAACAGGCGATTAATAAATATATGAACATATGATCTCATCCAGCCGTCCCCCCACTTTTAAAATGTCTGCTACACCCCTGCATGCTGGTTAGAAATGTTGTCCGGATTGATGCTGCGCTGACGCCACGTGACTGTCACATGTGGCATCAAAGTACAGCAACAGTGCTCTGAGATCAGACGACCGATTCAGACCGTGCAGCATCTGAAGAGCGACTGCACAAGCTCTGATGAGGACACCGATATTACACGATTGGCCTAGTTCACAGCATGACAACAAGCACATGTGTTTCAGGTTTATTATTGGACAACTTCCGATGCATAAAATTCAAAACAAACCATTAACTTTTTATACCCTCTCTATCTCGTACACATCATGCTAATTAAAAAGCTACAAATATTTTACTGCAGTATCATCTTTTGTTAAATAATCTGGTTATAAAGGCTGGATTGTTTGCACAGGTTTATTTTTAACCTTTTTTTATACAGACTATTTACTGAATTCAGCTCTATAAATGATTTAAATTATTCATTTATTCATTCATAACTCATTAAGACTTAATCAGAACACCTTGTTTTGGGTTTTACACTAATATATATTGGAAGGTTTTATATTTATAAATGTAAACCCCTTTTTAGCATATTCAAACAAGAAGTATTAGCCTAAAGAAGGATGTTTAAACTCCTAGAATTTGTGCTAATTGCTTTGTATTTAATTGGCCCTGTTCGTTTTTATGTTTATATTACCCTCTCGTTTCCCTTTATTTCTCTCATGCGTTTGTAATATATTTAATTTCATATTTAATTTAATGAACTCTAGTTTGTAGAGACTGTATTATGTTTTATTTGTAAATCTTTTGTTGTTATAAATACAAAAAAATGCTGACGCCATGTGATCGGTCATCATGAATGCCGCAACTTTGAACCCCGAAGTGTCCGGATGTCTGGTTTGACTGCTCCGTTTTCAACTCCGCCCCCGCCTGCGCTCGGCTATTCTCGTTGATCACCGGCTGCAGCTGTGCTTCATGTCGAACGCATCTCATGTTTTGATCTTTTGATTGGTCTCACGCAGTCACGTGATGCAATTTCACCGGTCAGAGTTCACCAAGTTTGAACTTTGCAAAGCAGCGAACTGCAAAAACTTGCATTTTTGAAAACTTGCGTTTCTGGTCTGATGCATTTGCATGGGTATGAATGGAAGTCTATGGGGAGAAAAGTCCAGTGTGACCGTGGCTTTACTTTTCACTTTTTATGGTCTTCTTGACTGACATCAGCAGATGTGCACTAATCTGTTGGTTCCTTTATGAAACCGGTGTCAAACTTGGTTCCTAAAGGGCCATATCTGCACTGTTTAGCTTTATTCCTAATTTGACACCTGATTGAACTAATTGAACCTTTCAGTAAAGCCCTGTTGACACGGTGTCATTTTAGCCATGATTTGGTCGCCTGAGACAAATTTAGGAAATCCTAAAATATTCCTGTAATCCTAGGCTAAAATCTGTGGTCTTTGATCATGGGTTTGTCTTGTTAACCGACAGCTGCTTTAAACTGCGGTCACACTAGAAATTTTGCGAAATTTTGTTGTACAGCGCTGCGAAAAGAGGCAGGATTAAACAAGATGTTTAGACATTAACAAAGCGAGCTATTTGCTCCATGTTTTAAATTTCTGTCCAGAGAGGTCATGTTTTGATCCTCGATTGTCTCACGCAGTCAAGTGATGCGAAACTTTACACATGACTTTGTGTTTCCGGTCTGACGCATACGCATGCATATGAATGGGGAGTAAAGCACAGTGTGACTGCAGCTTAAGTGACGTTTTTAAACTAATTTCAGGAGAAAATTAACAGGGCTGGCACTTTATTAGCAATCATGTCATCATCCAATCATTTTTAAGATATATTCCAATAAATAATTAGAACATTTACATTTCTCATATCTTGATCCAATATCCAACACTTTCCAGCAGTGATTTCAGCAGCAATGAGCGTCAAGCCATGAACTAATTTTTGTACAATCTAGGCCAGGAACCAATTTGGATAAGAGCGCCGAATCTGATGACGCAAATCAGCATAGGGAAATGTCAAAATGGCTCTTTTTCTGGTTTTATTATTGAGTCAAGCTGTAACCAAAATTAGCATTAGTTTGTTTGTTTGCCCTCAGGTATCACAATGTGGGATCATGAAAAAGTCATGGAATAATGACGCCAAACTCCGGGTGAGTTTTCTTTTGTGTCTTGACATTACAACAACTGAGATCTTAAAGTCTGACATGCTACAATCGTCTTCAAATTATTCAAAATCACAGTGTGAGTCCGGTTTAAAGGTGCGGTCACACTTGACTTTTCCTCCCATAGACTTCCATTCATACGCACGCGAATGCGTCAGACCGGAAACGCGGGGTCATGCGTCAAGCTTCGCATGTTGCTGCGGTGCAAAGTTCAAGCTTGGTGAACTCTAACCTGCGAAATCACATCACTTGACTGCGTGAGATCAATCGAGCATCAAAACAGGACCTCTCTGGACAGAAATTTAAAACATGGAGCAATCGCTTGCTTTTTTAATGTCTAATAAGCTTGTTTAATCCCGCCCCTTTTCGCAGCGCAGCACGACGGAATTTCGCACACACAAAGCCCAGTGTGACCGTAGCTTTAGTGTGTTAAAGCAGGGTTGGAACTACTAATTGCTGTAGGCCTGAAGCGTTTGACACAATGATAGGTTTGACACACCTGCTTTATGGTGTTCCTTCGAGAGATACTATTTTACGTTCAAAGGAGGCTCTCAAAGATTTTATTTTAATCACAAAAATTTCACAACATGAAAAAGAAAAGCACATTTGTTAAAAACAATTAATGGTTTATTCGTTAATAGAGTCGCTTTACCTTCACACCTGTCAGATAAAATGTTTTTATAGGAGCAAATCACAGGGTGTCCATATTTTGCGTATGAGGTGATGTACACATGTACACTGATATTTTTATCAAAGTTTTCCCTCATTTGTTTTGTTTTTTTAAGGTGCAGTATGTCAGATTGACCCCCAGTAGTTTAACTTGGCATTGCAATTCAAAAATCGAAACACTTTGTCATTAAGCCCCTCCCCTGAGAAAGCCAGGCAAACGCAGGTTGTTTAGATTCAGATTGGCTACATCCAAGCGAACTACTACTATGACATGATCACCTCAGGTACTGATTATGTGCTTTCTTTTCAGCGTTAAATGCTACCAATGCGAGTGTGACTGCCATTTTACATGACATTTTATGCCATATTGAAGGCAGCAGCAGATAGTCTACCTCAGATCTTTAAAATAAAACGAACATTTGCAAACCAGCAAATATCAGTCACCCAGCATGTAATTTTAATAATGTTAAAGGGGTTTAATATGTATTAATTAGATTCTAAAACTTTTTGTTGAAGTGCAATACATTATTCTGTGCTTCTGAATAGCTGTATTTAAATGTTTCTGTCGTCTGATCAGACAGTAAATTTGCTTGTCTCTTAAGTCTTATGACACCGTTAAAATGTATGCTGCTCAGCTAATGTTTGTGGTTGTAATTTATATTATTAGCAAATAAAAGCCACCTAACGTGGATTTTTATAACTCTGAATCTGCGCCTCATTTCAGAGGCTGCTGCTGTTCGCCAGAGGCTGCATTTTCAACCGCAGCCATCAAGACTAAACTGAAATTTGGTGTTTTCCACCAAGGCAACCCAGAGTGTTGTAATATAAATAGGTAAACTGGCAGTGGGCAGGTTATAGTGACCCAAAAACAAAGACTAATAATCTAGTAAACTGACTATAGCATTGTTTTTCAGATAAACAAATATGTTCACTTGACATGTTTCTTAAATATCTGCAAACATATGGTATTTCTATGCTTTAGAAGAGTCAAAAACTTGCATACAGCATCCTAATCTCATGTTAAGAACATGCCAAACCATCAAATGGTGATTTTATATAAGGCCATGTTGGCCCATCAGATTCCTGAAAAAGAACAGAGAGCAGCATAACCTGATATCAAACAAAAGCTGACATCATGAGTCAAAAACTGTGGTTTCACTGGCCAAGTGACCACACAGTTACCAAAGTTTCTGAATATCGACACCCTGGCTGGGGTTTTCAAGCGGTTTTGGTTTCAGTAACCTGAATACTGCATTTGCGTGTAGACAAACAGCCAAACCACGTACAAAAAAATATCAGTGTTAGTGTGGACAAGACCTCAGAATGCCGAAATAATCCACTTTTGTAGGAGACAAACACATTTTGTTTGCGACACTACTTCCATATAAACAAAGATGGGACAAGATGGTGTTGTAAAGGGAAAAACAAAAGCATTTTCAGGGATAGAACAAGTTATGAAATTCAATGACAGTATTTTCCTATAATATACAAAATAACCATTCAAAATGGAGGAACACATTAAAAATGTTACAAAGAATAGATTTCAGTTTAGCTTTGACTCTGTGTGCAAACATGAATGAAGTGTGCATGTCTATGGCTTGTTTTCCTGCTGTGCCTCCATTAGAGTCACCATGCGTCCCAAAAGTCCAAGCATAGAATTGGTAGCTTCATCCATTTTATTAAGAATGGCTGTATTAAGTTCTTTGGCATGTGCCATAAACCGTTCATCAGCAGTCTGTAAATAATCAAGCAGCTCCTGGTTTGAATCATTCTTCCTTATTCTGCCTGATCCCAAAGACTTTTTTATTTGCGTCTGAGAAGAGCTGAGGGACGGTTCAGGTTGGTTCAGCACTTCATCATCTGTAAGCAACATGATAGCAGCAGCATTACTTGAAGAGCTAAATGTACTAGGGCTGTGCAATATGGCATTATACATTTGAATTATTAGCCCTCCTGTATATATTTTTTCCACCAATTTCTGTTTAACAAAAATATTTTTTTTTTCAACATTTCTAAAGATAATTGTTTAAAAACTAATTTTTAATAATTGATTTATTTTATCTTGGCCATGATGACAGTACATAATATTTACAAGATACTAGTATTCAGCTTATATTGCAATTTAATTATTGTATAAAGATGGTTTGTTTAGTAGACAATCAAAAAATATATATTGCTTGAGGGGGCTAATAATATTGACCTATAAAAAAAATAAAATAATAAAATAAAATAATAAATATATATATATATAATTTATTCAATGAAAAAAACTGCTTTTATTCTAGGCAAAACAAACAAGAATTTCTCCAGAAAAATTTAAAAAAACATATATATACATATAGGAAATACTGTGAAAAGAAAATCCTTGCTCTGTTAAACATAATTTGGGAAATATTTGAAAATGAAGAAAAAATAAAATCACAGGAGAGCTAAAAATGTTGACTTCTATATGTTATGTACAAAATAGCTAGTTTCACATTATGGTCTATAGTTTAATTTTGTGGTGGCACAATATATTGTTTACGGTAATTACTTTTTCATAATTTATGAGCGCAATATTACACACCATTATGGTGACACAGACAGAAACATGAAAAATAGTATCCTGGGAACGTTGGAATCTTGATAGTACACTGTTTACATGCAATTTCTTAAGCAATATTTTTATTTTTATGTTGGACCTGTGATCATTCCTTTTTGAAAAGGGTTTTATACTTTATTATATTTATTTGATATTTCAACAGTTTTGCCTTTTTAAGTTCTATATAATGTGAGAAATATAAATCGCATAGAAATAAGTACATTATTGACTACATACTTTAAAGTACAAATTAAATCAAAACTTAACCATATGATTTTGTTTTGTTGGCTCACATTGCTAATGCATGTCTTTTTATTATTGGTTTCAAAAACCGTTAACAATAGATTGCAGAAACTTAGAACATTAGAAAAAAAACTGAGATGTTGTTACATTCTGCATAATACATTTTAAAGAAGGGAGAAAGAAGAAAAAAATATAAATAAAACGTATAAATTAAATAAAGTAAATAAAAATTAAAAAACAGAGACCAGAGTGGAAATTATATAAGGTTATACATTGAAAACCATTTGTGACTTTTAAAAGACTTATTGTTTTTTGCCCATTAAAGACAAAATGTATGACTTATAGTAAATTAGGAAAATAGCCAGAATTTGATTTTTTTTTTCCCCAAAATGTTCACTTGTGAAAAAAAAATATATTAATAAAAATTACCCATTATAATAAAAAGATGAAAAATATACTGAATGCAAGATTCAGGGTTGCAATAAAATACAATTGTCAGTGCATGTCATTAATTAAAAAATTGTTTGCCCTTCTAATCTTTAATTAAAATCTGAAAATACACTTTTTTTTTTTTCCAGTTAAATTCTCAGATAAGTCTGTCTGAGATATTGGGCGTGAATAACATACTTAACCACGCCCCTCCAACGGTCAGTTTTAAACTGATGTGGAGTTGTCTGTTTGCTTGTAATAACTCTTCTAAAACCCATTTCCCGATCTTTTTGAATGAAATGCCTACTTTAATACATCCAATCAGTTTGCAGTCGAAAAAAAACAAGCCACGTCCATCGTTTTCTCATTTAATATTCTGTTTTTCTAGGAACTACATCAAAAAAAAAGGTTGCAGCTTCTGTTTCATGTGGACTTTTTAAAATGCAAGAAAGTAATAGTTTAGAAAGTTATATATAAGTATATAAATATATATATAAGTATATAAATATATATATAAGTATATAAATATATATATATATATATAAATATATATATATATATATATATATATATATATATATATAAATATATATATATATATATATATATATATATATATATATATATATATATATATATATATATATATATATAAATAATTAATTGAATTGAGAAATGATACAATATCGTGACTTTTATATAAGGATATGAGATTTTTGTCAGATCGCCCAGCCCTTTCATGTAATGCATTGACTAAAGACTGATTTACACTTCTGTGTCGAGTGATCGGCATGACCCATGGCGCCTGCCTTGCGCATAGTGGTGCGTTTTTACTTCTGCATGCTGTTTGTGTTCTACAATAACACTTCCAAAATGCTAGATGGCAGTAGGTTATGTTCCTCTGTGTTGGGTTTCTTCGTGGGTGTTTTGTTTTTTCTAAATGCTAAAACTCGCCCATTCAGAGGCAGGAACCGGCGGACATGCAACAACTTTAATCATAAGGTAAACACAAAACAAAAGTTTCCATCTGGGGCTCCTTTGCGGGACTTGACACTTGTAAACAATTGCTCCATCTTGCTCGTGGCTATTAGCACCGCCCACACTTGTCACCGCTATTAAACCGACCAATCATAGAGCTCGCCCGATGCGTCGTTGCACTGTGTAGTTACTTTTTTTTTCTTTCTGAAAGAGGTGCGCGTCAGCGAGGTGCATGCGACCGCACGAAGGCTGCACCGGACCATGCGCGTACGCTTGGCGCAGAAATATAAATCAGCCTTTTCTAGTCTTGCCAAACATATGAATCCAGCTACAACAAAAATTAGCAACATCCAAAATGTGAAGAAACAGTTGGACAGCTCACATTGCGAAAACGTGTAAAAAAAAGAACAAACCAACTTACCAAGATCAGCTGCAGAAGAAAGCGATTCGGCCTTTATCGCAAGCATGGCTGAAGCTGAATTTAAAGCTTCAGACAGTTGATTGGCTGGTAAGTTTTCCAGCTCATTGTCCATAAGGTCGTCATCATCGGTTTTAATGTTCAGTTGGATGCTGCTTTTAGTTGGTTCGATCTTTTGGTCCTTTAACTCCTTTTTAAGTTTTTTGATTTTGTTAACGATTTGCTCGGTTGTACGGGTAAATCCAGCATTTACCATCTCCTGGCATATGTCTTCATATACTCTCTTCCGTCTTTTCGATTTTTCTAATCTCTCCTGGAATTCGGTGGAAGACCATATGGTGAGCAGCGTGTTGGTTTCTTTTGAAGTCCATTGTTGTACAGATTTGTGCTCATGTACTTTGCTACCTACAAAAAAAATATACATATTTAGTGAAACATTTTTAACTAACTTTATAGGTTTTCTCAGGACTGTATTGTGATATGGAAAAATTGATATAAATAATGACATGTTATTTGACAAGCACCGATTAGATGACATTTGACATAGCATCTCTTCTGTTGGGAGAAAAAAAAAAATGTTTTTTTTTTCTTAAGCGAGTCAAGTGATATATTTAAAAAATAAATTAATTAAAAAAATAAAAAAAAACTTTACAAATTTGACAAATATTGCATTAAAAAAGTTTGCACTTAAGTAAGTTCCACTTCAAAAGAGACCCATTTCGATAATGCAACGGTTTAAAATAAATTTAACAATCATTTGGATTGTGGGCATTAAGTAAATATTCATGAGCAGTCTAGTATGACCTATTCAACACCTTGTGTAAACAACTTGTTCATAGTATTTATACAATTTTGTTGTTGTTGTTGTTATTATTATTATATAACGCTATACAATGATTATATTGCTTTAAGTACATTGTATATAACTGTGCAGCCCTAGTACCCAATGTAAACACATTGTGCAACATAACATTGTATGCAAATAAACAAGCATGTCACAATGAGAAAGTTATCCCTCATTACACATCTGGATCCATTCGTACATGACACTTATTGCTTCACAAATATAAAAGTGATTGTTTAAAAAAGTAAAATTTTAATATTTAGATGTGGACTTTTTTAAAGTGATCATGAGTTACATGTCCAAGTAAATTAAACTCATATCAAATAATGCTACTTCACAGTTATTTAAAATCACATACAAGAATGCATGTATAGATATTTTTAAAAACAATTTATTTATTTAAAATGTGTAAATGCAGTAACAAAATGGTTTTTAAAAAAATTTAGCATGCACATCTTTAAGGTAAATTTGGTTTTATACTCTCACATTTGCTCAGTGACATGCACTCTATATTGTTTACCTTGGAACTTTGAATATTCTGTCTGAAATCTCATGCAAGTATGACTTGAAAGTAACATTAACACTATTTATTTGACTGTGGACAATGTTGTACGTTGAATTGAGGTAAAGTTGGTTTTATATTCACACACTCGTACTTTCAGCTTAATAATATACTTTCAGAAAAGTCTTCTTCGCAAGTATTCTATCAGTTTTCACTTATCAAATTTATAAATACAGTGACAAAATGGTTAACTTGATAGCGTTCACATCTTTTACTTTTTATCATTCAGATAAGTTGCTGATTAGTTACTATGGTTTTAGCTGGACAATATTGAGGTACACCTGTTATACATAACAATGAAATGCAAAAATCTTACACAAATTGTGTAGGCATTACCAGAGTTAAAAGAAACTGATTGAGGTAAAGTTGGGTTTATATTCACATATTCAGATATTCTCAATTATATTTCACAAAAATATTCTTTGCAAATTCTAAATAGTAAATTCATATTAGTAGCCAATGGCTATCAAAATACAACATTGTTCACAGTCAGATAAATAGAAGTATGACTTGAAAACAACATTAGCACTATGTAATTTCAAACCGAATATTCGAAGTACCATGGTAAACGAGTAGATATAGTGACAAAATGGTTAACATGATAGCGTTCGTCTCTTTTACTTTATTTTCTCGTTCAGAGAAGTTGCTGATTAGTTTACTATGGGTTTTAGTCGGACAATATTGAGGTCCACCTGTTATTTAAAACGATAAAATGTTAAGATCATAAACAAATTGTGTATGCGTTAAGAGGGCGAAAACAGCGGGAACTCACTTATTTCATCCCCAGATGACACGGGCGATTCAGGGTTGGTTTCCACAGTGGCCGTCGCCGAATTCAAGGCCCTGGTGAAATGACTGGATGGTCGGTCTCCCAGAATCGACTCCATAACTCCATGGTCGAATGTTCTCTTGTTCTGTCCTCCACGGCCGCGTTTGCTTGGTTTCATCTTCAGATCCCTATATTCCTTCCGAAGCTTTTTCAGCTTGTTTACGATTTGCTCGGACGAGCGATTGAAGCCGCCGTTCATCATTTCTTGGCTTATCTCGTCGTACACTATTTGCTTCTTCTTCGACCTCTCCAGCTTCTCTTGGATCTCTGAGGAGGACCATATCGCGAGTAGCACGCTGATTTCCTCTGAAGACCACAGCGTGTGTTTACCCTCGGACATTTTGTGGGATGTTCAGTTAAAGGCACGGTCACTGCAGACAGCAGCGTGGTTGCTACAGATAGAAAGGCTGTTGTTTTGAAATCGTTTCCTGGTGACGTCATATTCACACGCCTGTGGATTTGGGTTCCTGACTCGAGGTGAGTGCACCTTTTAGGGCCTGTGTGTGGTCAAATATGCTCTAAAACACACTAAATATTATATAAATAGAGGTGTGTGTGGTGTTTCATTAGTCAAGGGTCATCTTGCATTTTGTTACAGTTCTACGTCAGTAGGCGGCGACAAGTGAGTTAGCCTGTTCATTAAGTCATTAACAACATCAGTGCTAGAATAAAATTGCACCACAGATTACATACTTCCCTACAAAACTGTGAAAATGTGTTAAACTTCTGCAGGCATAACGTTACTGAATGTTCAGTGGACTACCACGAGGCCATTGGAGATGATTTATGAATGGGAGTAAAGCAGACTGAAGTTGGTAGGTTACTTACACTTTTCTAATTATGCGATATGAAGGAATTTATCGAGGTAAAGTTGGTTTGATATTTACACATTCAAACTTTCTCCTTAATAATTTAATTTCAGAAAAGTATTCTTTGCAAATTCTAAATGGTGAAATCATATTAGAAACAAATGACTATCAAAACAACATTGTTTACAGTCAATTAAATAGTGCTAATGTTGTTTTCAAGTCATACTTGCGTGTGATTTCAGATCGATTATTCAAAGTACCATAGTAAACAATATAGGGTGCATGTTACAAGTTGTCACTTAACGAATGTGTGAATATAAAACCAACTTTACCTCATTAAGGAATTTCTCATTTACTTTACTGCATGCTCCAATTGGTGGGTGGAGCTAAGCAAGCAGTGATGTAAAAGTTGGCATTGTATTATTTGGTGGAGGCAGAGTTTATCCAAACTGTTACTGAATAAAGTGCCACATTCCACAGCCTGTTTTCGCAGATTGGCTTCAAGAAAAATGTAGACAAATGCAATTGAAAACAGGATGTTTTTATAGCGCAAGCTTTTTATGTAAAATGCTAATTTTGATTGAATGACCCCTTAAAAACCTCTGTTCAAAAATATATATTTTTGTGATTCAGCCAGTGTGACAGCTTTTATTTTTTTACCATTGTTTATTTGCAGTTTGTCTGTTACAGTGTTCCTTATTTATGAAACCCAGTTTTGATTCCTCATGTCATGACCCCTTTACCAGTGCTATTTATTTATTTATTTATTTATTTATTATAATTTTTTTTACGTAAACAGCCATGAGACGTTTTTATTCACAACTGATCAAGCTGTGTTTTGTTCTCCGGTGCTCAATGCCTCCCTGTTAGTGTAGAGAGTAGCCATTTGCAGTCGGAAACTGAAAAATACTTTCAAGTCTAGCAAACTATGTAAGTAAAACAAATATTAAACATTTGCTTTATTCACTAGCATACTGTTTTTATGATGTATTTAACAATATGATAAAGACTGTAAACAGTAGTCTGTCTTTGTTCCAGCATTGGAAACCATTGCAATTACATGGAAATTTACAATGATATAATTAGTTATACCGTTAGTTGTACGCTTCGAAATTCTTCACTCCATAGTGGCCTGTTTCGAGCACTTCGGTTTGGAATGACACTGCAACATATAGGGACTATCCGCTTGGAATGCAATGGGTGTGGGTTTGGAGTGTATTCGTTTATTTTTTTTTAATTTCCTGTGGCATTCACATGCTCTGAAGTGGCCAAGACTGCAAGTTTAGGTGTTTAGCAGCATTTCTCAATCCTGGTCCTCGCGCCCACTGCTCTGCACCTTTTTGTAGACTTAAGAATCTCCTCTATTTGAACAGGGCCAAAGTAGTAATCAGCTGGTCATGTGACCCTTATGGGACGTTCCAGTTCATTATTTAAAATATATATTTATATTGGTGGCGACGCAGTGGCGCATTTAGTAGTGCTGTTGCCTCACAGCAAGAAGGTTGCTGGTTCGAGCCTCGGCTGGGTCAGTTGGCATTTCTGTGTGGAGTTTGCATGTTCTCCCTGCATTCGCGTGGGTTTCCTCTGGGTGCTTTTCCCCACAAGTCCAAAGACATGTACAGGTGAATTGGGTAAGCTAAAATTGTCTGTAGTGTATGTGTATGAGTGTTTTCCAGGGATGGGTTGCAGATGGAAGGACATTCGCTGCGTAAAACATATGCTGTATAAGTTGGTGGTTCATTCTGCTGTGGTAACCAAGGGACTGAGCCGAAAAGAAAATGAATGAATTTATAGGGGTACTAATAACTCTTATCTAATGTGTGCATAACATTTATATTATTCAATCTACTTTTAGTTACTAAAACAATACACCATTTAATTATAATTTTTTTTTGGACCAGTTGTTTTAACTCTTTCTTTCCAGCTAAAATGTGTTTAGCTCCAAACCTTATAAAAAAGCAACTGAACCAGTTACCCAGATAGTGGGCCACTTCAGGCAGTTATGCGGCACTGGTGGTCTTCTTTCATCCCAGACATAATGAACGTGAGCCGGAAGTGGCTCACCTGTATATTGGCAAAAGGGTGCCAAAGATTACAATTCATATATGGGTAATTTAAGGCAAAGATTTGGCACTTATGGCAGAATATAATCTGGATGTAAACCTAATGTGGAAAATGGTAAATTTGGCCCAAATGACAGAGGACAAATGTGGGCCACAGTTGGCAAAAATATAGCATAGTCATTTAAGGGTATTCTGGGTCTAAACCAAAAGTGGCTCACATGTGTAGGTGCAAATGTGGCCCAGTTATTATAAAACATATGTGGGCCACTTTTGGCAAATATTTGGCACAGTAAGCTTTGGCTAATGTGGCTGTGAGCCTAAATTGGCCCAGATGTGAAATGACAAATGGGGCCAAATCATCTTAAGACATATGTGGGCCACTTTTGGCAAATATTCAACACCGTAAGCTAGGGTAATGTGGTTGTGAGCCTAAAGTGGCCTAGAGAAAATATTGCAAATGTGGCCCAGTTATCTTAAAACATGTGGGCCACTTTTGGCAATATTCATCTAAGTAAACTCTGGTTATGTGGGTCGGATGTAAGTGTCTGGTGTGTGCTGGATCTGGGCCAAAATAAAAGTAATTGTGGCCCAGTGTTGGGTTCTGGTGGCCCAGAACAGTTCTGGTTCATTTAGTTGAATTCTGGCTGATATGTTGTATTGCTATTGCTTAATTGTGGCCCAGATCTGGCAAACAGGAGTATACTGCCCTAGTGCCATCATTCCATATGGTATGTGGGCCGGATGTAAATGTTTGGTGTGGGCTGGATTTGAGCCACATGAATTTTGCTATCTAGGTAATCAATAATCAATTAGTTTGATAAGGGTACAAGCTGAACAATGCAGGAAAGTGGACCTCAAGTTAAAAAGTCCTGGCTAAAATCTTTAATTGTTAGCTCAGAGGATAAAAATATGTACCTAGTTTTCCAGAAGGACTCACTTTCAGTTTTTTAAAAGCTGACAAATTAAAATATTTTGTACTATTTCAGTGGAACCACTAGGAAACCAAAATTGTTGACACACAAGCACTGGCCATAAGGTGGCAGTATATACTTGCATATATCTGAAACCCTTGAAGCCATGTAACAAAGATAAATGCTACTCTATTACTTGTAACCCAGAAGTTAATATTTCAGCTAGTTGGGTATGACAGTGAGATTCTTGAAGGTCTTTTAAATCTGAGACATGACGTGTATTTATAGCACAGCAGCTTTCATTCATTTCACACAGAGCACAAACCTCATGGGAGCAGACAACACTGGGAGTAACTCATCCGTCGTTTCAAGAGAGGATGCGGTTATAACAACACCGTATAGAGCATTTTGAGGGATGTAAATAATAACAATAGCCCTTATGTATTTCCTGTTTTATATTTTTAATGTTCATAGCTTCTGAAAATCCAAAAGCATATGTGAAAGCATGTGTTACTTACACATACTTATTCCGAATAAATGTGAAAGACACTTGTCAGATTTTATTTTGGACAACAGGCATAAGGTTTAGCTATGTGATCATCATTTTTCTGCGCTGACTGGACTGTTTACACAGTGCAAAAGCGCATGTAGGGATTGTGATGTCGAGCCAACCTGCAAATCTCAGCACATCATGTTAGCAGACCAATCAGACCCTCTTGAGGGCGGGCCTTTCGGAGGAACTAGGAAATATGACGTTTTCATGTTAGCTGAGTAGCTGTATATAATCAAAGTAAGATGTATGAAAAAATGACATGATTTTCTACAAATGAAGCATGAGCACACATTGCTTTGCATCTTATAAACACAACCAAGCCTTAAAAATACACTGTGGACCACCCCTTTAAAAACAAATAAGCAAACCCAGATCAGACAGACATTTCTCAAAAGAGAAATGTAATTTATTATTATTATTATTATTTAAGTCATTTAAATATTTCATTCATATTGTATAATTCTTCAAAAGAGGGCATGGGCCTCTTAGCCCACCCCAAAACAGCAGCCAATGGGGCAATAAGCAAATCCTATAGTATACTATAGAATTATTACATTACAAAAAATGCAAAAACTTGGTTACAGATTTGCTAACTAGTTAGTAGAGAATTAACAAATTTAAGGGAAGTTTCATAAACAAGTTTCGAGAGGAACACGTGATATGATCAACTTCAGCTGATCCTCATCACTAATCATTAGCTAGCCTATCGGAGCACTCCAAAACTACTATATATATTCTAGCTAAACTTCATTCCCTATCTCTGTTTTCGGAACCCCCCCCCCTCCCAACCCCCCCTATCCTTACATTATCCCTCCTCCTCTTTGATCGGGCAACACGGTGGCTCAGTGATTAGCACTGTTGCCTCGCAGCAAGAGGGCCACAGGTTCAAGGCCCATTTGAACCAGTTGACATTCCCTGCGCGGAGTTTACATGTTCTCCCCGTGTTTGCGTGGGTTTTCTCCGGGTCCTCCGGTTTCCTCCCACAGTTCAAAAAACATGTACATAAGTGAATCAGAAAACAGTCACAAGCACCCAGCGTATACATGCCTAACCAACCAGCCAGAAGCGGGGGGGACATTCGAGAAACACCTGATCTCGTGTCCCTCCTAATGCTCATTAACCAGGCGGGAGCCTTGGGCTCATCTATCTCCGAGCTCAGGGTTCTCTCCCGGGACAGCATGCCAAACCTGCTATTATAGTTGAGCATTATCTAAGTGCGAACTCTTGAAAACTAAGTTTAATTAATGCATTAATTCACCAAAGCATTTATGTACAATTAATCAACAACCTCAGAGCTGTCTTTAAATGTTTATCAGTAGATGTTAACATCAAATGTCTTAAACATCATTTGGGAAATGTTTAAAAAAAATTATTAATTAATTTATTTTACTTCTTTTCTTTTATTTTTTGAAAGAGTGGGAAGGAGTAATGTGGATATAAATAAAGTGAGATGCTTGACCCTGGACTCTGTCATGCAGCTCAAATATATCAGAGTTTGCCATCTGTGCTTCTGTCTCCCTCTTGCTCTTGGCTAATCATCTACACGAGGCAGACAAACGGAACAAAAGTCAGCAAGGGCCGGATGTTCGCTCATATCTTTCCTATAGACTGTCATTCACCCTGTGCCAGTGTACGCCTACGTCCTGGGTGAGCAAATGGCATCCTTCCACTGCCAAGGCCAATGATGTGTCATCTAAAGGTCCATATTAAACACATTTGACAATACCAGATGCGGTTGACAACATCAGATCCTACAGTGATGCCCTTTAACAAAGAATTAAATTCTAGAAATTAAAGCAGAATATTGCTGATTGGATTATTACAATAATGAAATTAGCAAGATGGCGGCATGAAGGTTGCTGGTTCGAGTCCCGGCTGATCCAGTTGGCATTTCTGTGTGGAGTTTGCCTGTTCTCCCCATGTTGGCGTAGGTTTCCTCTGGGTGCTCCAGTTTCCCCCACTGTCCAAAGACCTGCAGTAAAAGGGAATTGAAGAAACTAAATTGGCCGTAGTGTGTGTGTGTGGGTGGGTGGGTGTTTCCAGTACTGGGTTGCAGCTGGAAGAGCATCCGTTGCGTAAAACATATGCTGGAATAGTTGGTGGTTCATTCGGCTGTGGCCACCTCTGAAAACGAGACTAAGCCGAATTAAGATGAATGAATGAGTGAATGAAGTCAGCAAGGCATTGAGTTATAAGCATTAAATAAATAGTGTTGGTAAATGAAAACAAAGATGTGCATCAGTAAAAAGTTCAATGGTAAACTACTCTGCTATATAATGAAAATAAATATGCACTTTTTTTTTAAAGAAATTACTATTTTTGTTCAGCAAGGACACATGAAATGGTAAAGAATATATATATATATATATATATATATATATATATATATATATATATATATATATATATATATATATATATATATATATATCTATATATCTATATATATATATATATATATATATATATATATATATATATATCTATATATATATATATATATATATATATATATATATATATATATAGATATATATATAGATATATATATATATATAGATATATAGATGAGCAACATCACACGAGTTGCAGTGCCATATGGCTGTATATCAGCACTGGTGGTGGGAGGCATGCATTGCCTTAGTCTCCCACCACTGCTGATATACAGCTATATTGCACTGCTACGTGTGTGAGATTTATGTTTATACAACAGTCCATCGCCACAATGGT
Organism: Danio aesculapii; assembly: GCF_903798145.1. Lineage (NCBI taxonomy): Eukaryota > Metazoa > Chordata > Actinopteri > Cypriniformes > Danionidae > Danio > Danio aesculapii. The sequence continues at coordinate 8,799,054 of NC_079440.1, forward strand.
GTATATAAAAAGAAAATCAAACACGGAAAGTCTAAAAACCCTTTTTATATAAGGAACTACTTTCTTCTGCCATTTCATCTGAGCCATTCTAATTCACCATTCCAATTCACAAACGTCATTTTAAAGATAGTATTTGAGTAATGCTCTAGCGTAATATATAAAGTAATGACAAAATCAATGATTTCGCTCAATATTCAATATTATAAAGTTGAACGGCATGAAATGCCATCAGTCTAGAGACATTTCCCAGCATTTCTCTGTTGCAATCGGGATATCACAATTTTGAAAAAAGCCAAAGCAAAGCAAACACTACTAGAAACACTACCAAACTATGGTATAAATACAGCACTACAATATTTAAAAGAGAGAGATAGACTTCTAAAGTCACTTACCTGTTTAATAATGATTTGATCAGCTGTAGTTACGCTGAGTTTTTCTCTTCTAAGGGCTCTGTCACCATCTTGTGGATGGACAACGTCAACCGTCTTTGCTCTGTTCAGTATGACATGCTGATGCGTTGAATCAATATTTAAAATAGGCACTGTCTTTATAAATAAACTGCATAGTTGTAATCTAAACTACTTTCTCGCCTAAAAAAAAGTCTCAAAAGTACATTATGTTGTCCAACAGCTGCAATATTTGTCAAACTGTAATGAGTTTATTGATCTGCTGTCACTATGGGCGGAGTAATACAGAAGGGTGAAGAAACTGAACAAGTGCTTTTATTAAAATTTGTAAAAATTGTTTTATTACTCATGTTAACAGCAGCCTATAGGTAAGTGAGCATATGATAGTTCTTTCATTAAAAGCTTTAATTTATAATGTAATTAATAACATTAATCTTACACACTTATTGCTATATTTTAATTATGCAATATAATACTGAATAGGTACAATTCCATTATTATATATTTTAGTTACAGATATACCCTAGTATTACCTTATTTGTACAGTAAAATATTTCATGTTAATCTAGAGAATTTATCACTGTGCAATAGCTTTTAATTTGATAGTTAATGTGTTTTTATTATTATTTTAATAAACACTAATATTTATTTAAAGAGCACTAAAGAATTATTTTAAATTATAATAATATTTTGCTATTTATGTTTTTATGTATAATAAAGACTCGAGAGACAAACATTAAGAACTCTTATTGAACCCGAATGAGACTTAACAGACTTGGTATTAAATGATAGCCTTTTAAACATTTCTTCTAAATATAATCTAGAAAAATACATACAGTAGTCAAACTTTGAAGTGGATAAGGCAAGGCTAGGCAAGGCAAGTTTATTTATATAGCACATTTCATACACAGTGGCAATTCAAAGTGCTTTACATAAACAGGAATAAAAGAAACAATTATAAGAGAAATAAAAACAAACATAAAAATAGTAAGAATAAAAATAAAATAAAATAAATAAAAATAAAAGCTGATGAAATGTGTTATAAAAGAATTAAAAAGAAGAGAAAAACATAGTAAAAACATCTGTCGGACGTAGCACAGTGCTCATTCAGTAAAGGCACAGCTAAACAGATGTGTTTTCAGTCTTGATTTGAATGTGCCTAATGTTGGAGCACATCTGATCATTTCTGGAAGCTGATTCCAGCAGCGAGGGGCGTAGTAGCTGAAAGCCGATTCACCCTGCTTTGACTGAACTCTTGGGATTTCTAATCTATTTGATCCTAAAGATCTGGGTGATCTGTTAGGTTTGTATTCAGTGAGCATATCTGTAATGTATTGAGGTCCTAGGCCATTTAGTGATTTATAGACCAGTAATAAACCACTTTAGGTTTTTAAATCAGAAGCAATGCAACAAGTTTTTCCTGTTGCTATAATGACCGATTACTCAGTGGGAATTAGGCTTTACATTCAGTATTAAACCCTTTAAATCTTCCCTGTACAGCAGATTCTATATGAAACCAATTATGTTCTGCTTTTCTCGATTTAAACATGACCCTATTGGAAAATATTGTGATTTTTGTGTCTGGGAAATATGATACGGGGCTGTGACCTTGCATACCTCCCTCTGGCAGCGGCAGTGTTTCCTCCTGCATTGATTTTCATTTCAGTGCTGCGTTATTTGGGCTCCTGCTTATAGTCTAGACCCAGTGCCAAAATAAGAAGGAGCCAAGACTCCACACCTCAGAGACGTCTATTAGCCAGTATTTAAAAAGTGATGGAATAGGAAATAAGACAGTCAGAACAATGCAGTAACAAAAAGCTTATCTACAATTTTTTTTTTATATATCAGTAGTACAAATATGTTGTTAAATGGTGCAATATAGATACAAAATAAGCAGCTAGTGATCATATCTGAATAGTACTTTCAACATCATTCTTCTAACTTGGGGATGCCCAAACTTTCTTGTATGAAGGGCCAACAACCAAATATAATTGAGTGCCATGGGCCAAAGGTAAATACACCAAACTATATTACATTACAGTTGCTATAGCCAATTTATTTCAGTATGTGCATTAAAAAAATCTAATACATTTAATTGAATCATTTAATTTTCGTTAGCTTTTTGGATCTTAGCAATAAAATAAACAAACAAAAAGTTACCTTTAATTAGAAATTACAGTTTCTAAACTGCATTGGTGGAAAGAGTACTGAAAAATCATACTCAAGTAAATATACTATTACTTGCCTAAAAATATAGTGCAAGTAGAGTAAAAGTATCTGTTGTAAATATTAGTCAAAGTATGAGTAAAAAGTAGTCCTTTCAAAAGTACTCGAGTAGTCAGTAGTGAGTATTACGCTGTAAAAGCTGATGCATTTACATGTAATTTGTGAATGTGTGTAAACGTAACATTCTGTAGTGCATTTAGTTATTGCCCAGCAGGCACACAGCATCATAAGACGTTAATATTAGGTTAGATTTAGGTTGTGATGTCAGGTGACAATTTTAATGTCTAGCCGTAGACGTCAAATGATGTTGATATTTGGTTGATTTTAGGTTGTGTTGAAAAGTGACCAAAATCCAACGTCGAGCCAACATCTTAAACTAACATCATATTGACATAAAATACTGACATTTATTTATCAAGTATGGCAACCAAAATCCAACGTCTGATAGACGTCATAGTGGTAACGTCCACACAACATCAAGCTGTAACATCAGTAGATGTTGATTTTCAGGTTGGGCATTGGACATTGATGTAGGCCTGATATTGGGTTCTGACGTCAACACTATTTTCATTTCCAAACAAAATGCAACGTGCCCACGACATTGGGGTACAACGTCAATCTGATGTACAGTGATTGACTTCTTGTGCCTGATGGGTGTTTAAGGCTATTTTGGTCATCATACAGTAAACATCCGTCATCTTCTCATCAGTGACATGCATCTAAACAGTCTCTGGGTCAATGCGTGTAAAGATTTTGGACCTCTTCTTGTACACTTTTAATGCGTCCAAACAGTTTGCTGCAATTATAAATTGCCCATTTCTTGGACCGGAATCACAGAACTGATTTTTCTAATCCCCATAGACAAAAAATAAATAAAGCAGCGACTGCAGGTAGAAGGAAAGTAGTCGAGTAAAAGTACCAATACTGCACTAAAAATGCACTCAAGTGAAAGTAAAAGTACACATTTTTAAAAGTACTTAGTAAATTACAATTCCTGAGAAAAACTACTCAGTTACAGTAGTTTGAGTATTTGTAATTTTTTTACTTTACACCACAGCTAAACTGTCCCCATCATTCTCTCTCTCTCTCTCTTTTCAAATAGGATGGCGGGCCAAATCAAAGGTTACCATGGGCCAACTTTCCTAGTTTGGGCATCTCTGTTCTAACTACATTTCACAAAATTTGACTCTGACAGACAAAACAAGCAAATCAAATCAGTTACTTAAGATTAAGTTACTTAAGAAACTTCGTTTGTGGAATGTTGTACAAAACTAAAAGCACAAACTTGTGAAAGTAAAAATTTGAAATTGATTTAAAAATTTGTAATAGACTTTCAACAAAAAAATAAAATTTTCACAGTATTTCAGATTTATCTTAATTTTTCTTCTGGAGAAAGTCTTATTTGTTTTATTTCGGCTAGAATGAAAGCAGTTTTACATTCAAAAAAGGTCCATATTATTAGCCCCCTTAAGGATTTTTTTTTTCCGATTGTCTACAAAACAAACCACTGTTATACAATGACCCCAACTTGCCTAATCAACCTAGTTAAGCCTTTAAATCGCACTTTAAGCTGAATGCTAGTATCTTGAAGAATATGTAGTAAAATATTATTTACTGTCATCATGGCAAAGATCAGTTATTAGACATGGGCACAATTGTTGGTACCCTTCAATTTAGTCCATTCAGGTCAATTTCATTAGTTTGCCTTTTTTATTGCTTCTTTTGAACCACAATTCGAAAGCAAAATCTGATTTTCAATAGTTTATTTTCTGTAATTTTTGATTAACAATTACTTGTTTTGCTTTACAATAAAATAATTGTGCATATTAGCGAGTGCAAAAGCCAAAACTGGACCTATTCTAGCAATCTAGATCTAATAAACTATCTAGTATATATGCAATGTAAAAATATCCATAAATTAGCAGTTTTCCAATCTTTCCTAACAACTCCTAACCTTAAAAAGATTGAAAAAGTAACTTTTTTATTAACATTTTTAATAGTTTAAAGTGATGTATTGTCTGGGTTGGGGTTGTATATTGTTACAAAAACCTTGTAATAAACTACCAGTTTTCCGTTATTTTACAGACTTATTTCTCCACACATTATTTCTTATACATTATTTCAGACTACTAAAATTGCAATAAAAGCCACTTTGATAGACTGTAGAGTTGAATTTTCAACATCAAAAGTCAACAGAGCAGAGATCAACATCCCATAATGCAATTTACAACCGTAAATAAATGAAAAATAGAGGAAACCAATTTACCAGATGTGTTTTACAGTGTGGTTAAATCAAACACTTGTAATTTATGAGTCAAGCTGGACGTCACCATTAGAACGTTCAGTTCAGGACATTCGTAAGATTTATAGTACTGGAGTTCAGTTAACAAGGACAACTGCCTGAGAAAATAGATGTTTTTTTGACTGATTGTTTCTGCTTTGATTGCTCTGAAACCATTTCTTGTGTTGTCTTTGTTTTGTCTTATTCACCTCAACATACTTGCTGAAATTTTTCTTGGAAGCAAATCTGCCTCAGGTAGAAATTCATGCAATGGGAAATGACGGCCATAGCCAATTTATAAGAGCAAACGTCTCATTTCACCTGGAAAATCAGGCATGGCCTAGAGCTTAGCGCAGCTGTTGTAAAACCAGATCACAGGGAACAGAAGGCATAGGGGCGGGAGATGAAGGGAAAGACGGTGATAAAATCAGGAAGTGATGAATGAAGGAGAGGAAATCAGTGGAGATGGATGACGGTAAGCGTAGATGAACAGAGTAAGGCAGTGAGATGCTATGTGCTCCAACAGCTGTTGTTCTGGCAGTGCGCGTTTTGTTGGCGGTGCTTCATGTTTCCCAACCCTGTTCCTAAAGGAACACCAACAGTACACATTTGTCAACCTCTTTCTAAACACACCTGAATCAAATCATCAGGGTCCAGTTTAAAAAAAAAAATACAAAATTGGTCCAGATTTGAAAATCCCATGTTTTGCCATCCAGGATTAACTGATCTATCTTACTTTTATGACAGTTTTTTTAAAGGAACATTGGGTTGGATTACTGTGACCCAAAAAACTAATTTTAGGATTACCAAATCTTGTTTACCAGAACCTTGAATGGAACCAACAGTGTAGCCTACAGGCTTAGCAAATAACAACAGGTAGGCAAAATACCAGTGGCCACAAACAGCCATTGTTTGTTTTATGGTATGATATATAAACACTGCAATCAATAAACATTTATTATAATTTTTTAGTTTGTTCTAATACAATACTGCTTTGATATTGTTTTGTTGTTGTGTACCATGTATCATTAGATGTGACGTGCTTCAAATATGAAGGAATTTATTTATCATCAGTAATCATTACGTTTGTTATCATTCACCTAAAAAACTTGTTTTCCAGCCACAGCCGCGCTTCATTCTCGAAATGTATAGTTTGTTTCAAGTGATGTATACAAACTATATAGTATACTATGAGCAGGGATACAATCAGTCAGCGCAGTCGTAGTTCCATGGTAAAAAGTGCCATTTTGTGTCTGCCGGTTGGTTTACTTGCGGGAGTTCCATTGGCAGTTTCTCGCACGTAAATTCTGAACAATCAATAAGCAGTTTAGGAAATATGTTCAATAACATCTGGCCAATGAGAAAGTTTTGTCAGATGACTGCATTTTGGTTCTTTTCATCTGGTTCGGACCAAAGCAATCAGTGTGGTGTAAAAACGACCCAAAGATGGCAGAAAATGCTACAATGTATCATTTATTGGCCTTGGTCCGGACCAAATGAAGCGAACTGCAGATGTGAAAGCACCCTTCAAGTAGGTCTCAGTACGCTTTTTTGGTCCGCTTTTGGTGTCCACTCGAGTACGATTGCTGCATTCACATCTGCCCAAACGAACCGCACCAAGAGGGAAAACGAACTCTAGTGTGATTCAACCGAACTAAATAAGGCAGGTGTGAAAGCACCCTAAGATATGCTTGGCGTTAATAACAGGCTTGGCATGCTGTCCCCGGAGAGAACCCTGAGCTCGGAGATAATTGAGCCCAAGGCTCCCACCTGGTCAATAAGCATTTAAAAGGGGTCTGAGATCAGGTAGGTCTCGAGAGCTCCCCCTGGAAAATGAAGGAAAAAGAGGAGATGGGGTGGAAGGGAGGATTTTTCCAAAATGAAGATAAGGCAGTTGTCTATTTAGTTTAGGTTTGGCACACTATACACTTTGCAATTATACACTTGTGTACTTATACTATACGGTTGAGTGTGTAAGTGCATATGTATGTAGTGTCGTCCCAAATGGAACACATTTGAACAAATGGTCCCAAATGTTTTTTCACTAAGCGTAAATTCAAACCGTTTCCCTGATTATGTTTAACGGTTGCCAAATTAGTGAAATACATGACCAAACTACCAAGTAATACTTGCCATGAGTATAACCGCATTCACCATCGGGAGGCGCTATAATCAATCTCAGAGGACAATTTTGCATTTACAATCAAAAATGCCCAAAAGCTCCGCCTCTTCCGATACGTGGGCAAAGCTGCGGCTGCTGAGTGTGTGAAGTGTCCAACATTACGCACTTCATATTACCGGTTAAATAAGTGCATCATCCAGGTAATTAATGTGCTCTCATTATTTTTAGAGTTTTCAGTGTGAACGCATTACTTTTTGTATTTATATTATAAAATGGCAGAGAATAGTGCATAAGTATGAGATTTGGGATGCACCTAATATTTTTATTTATTTTAACTCAAGGGCTGGAACACACCAAGCAGCTGCCAAAATGAATTGCGCCTCCTTGAACCTGGTTGTTGCTAGATCGGATACGTTTGCAGCCGGAGGTCAACGAGAATTATTTCTATTATTTATAAAATTTCACATTTATTGTATTTTATTAACGTCTACCCTAAACCCAACCATTACAGTAACGTAAAAACAGTAGTTTTACAGAGTATTATTTATGTTATCTATTAAATTACCCTATAAATTGTATTTTTAACGCCTACTCCCACCCAACCATAAACCCAACCATCACAGTAGTGTAAAAATAAAAATTATTGTTAAACAGCAGGGGTAATCAACTATATTTGTCAGAGGGCCAGGGTATTACCAGACAGTCTCCTTGGGGGCCGGACCCCCAAGAAGAAAATCTAATAAAAATCAAATTTTGGCTTAACATTTTGTTAAGTTTCAAACTAGTATCAAGCAAGTTGTTGAGACTTAGAAATAAAAAAACAAATGTTAAGTAAGGGCATGAGGAAAAGTTATGCGTTCATTCACTTTTTTGTAGTTTTTTCAGCTTGTTTGAAACAAAGGCTTAACACCGCATAGTCTGTCCTCATTTTGGAGTGTAGCCTAAATATAGTCATAAATGGTGGTTATTCTGACAAGAGACTCTGTTGTTATTATTTTAGTTGCTCTAATAATGTGGACCACTATTTTCTTTTTGATCCTCACAATTTTAGAATCCAGTCGCTTGCCGGACTGAACGGCTCAGTGGGCCAAATTCGGCCCGCGGGCCGCCAGTTGATGATCAGTGTTATACAGTGTCATAAAAAAAAATGCTGCTATATTAATGTGCATATCACACTTCCGGACGGCTGCATATCCGTTCTAGACTTTACCCTCGAACCTCCTGAATGTAATTCTTGTATTTCATTGGGGTAACGTAACCCAGAGCTCTGTCCTCAAATTATTCATATGTATCTAATAAATGACTAATATTTATGACATTGAAGAAAATCCTCTCCTGAACTTTTTTTTTTTGAGCACGCATGGAATTGGCTAGATATTCCAACAATGCATTAGCTTTTACAGTGAACTTTCATAGAAAGAACTAGCCACACTGGAAAAATAATGATTCATTTGATTGATTAAATCATTTTTAAGCCGTGAGCTTGCAAATAGGGATGCACGATATCAGCAGCCATATCGTTATCAGCCGATTAAATGCTATTTTTAATGTTATTGTTATCGGTCTGATATCAAAATTAGGCCGATATTTTTAAGCCGATAGATTGTCATTGTACAGAATTGCCTGCCTCGTTTTGTTATTCAGCCTATAATTTTTATGCAACAGTCAAGTTGCATGTTAATTTGCTATGCAAAGAAAAGTATATCTATTCTTGCCATGCTGATTTATGTGAAATTGTTAATATATAGCTCTATATAATCACCTTGCAATTTAGACATTTTTGCTCTTTTCTTTTTTTTTTTTCTTTTTTTTTTGCTTTGAGTATGCTATTCTAAGATCTGTTCAAACTTTTATGAAGTTTTTCAAATAAAATCAGTTGTTCACTGTATAAAAAAAATAAAAATGTAAAATTTTTTATATTTATCGGTTGTAGTATATCGGTTATCGTCCTCCAAATCTAAAGAGTTATCGGTTATCAATATCAGCCCAAAAATCCATATCAGTGCATCCCTAGTTTCAAACAATTTATATGGGCTGAATTTAAACAAACTAATTAAATTAAGTAATGTTCAACATTTAATTTGTTTGTTTAAATTCAGTCCAAATAAATTGTTTGCAACAAATTACCTTAAAAAATTGAGTAAATGCAATGAATCATTTATTTCCAGTGCAACTGTCTCCTTCAGAATTCATTCTGATGTGAACTGAGCATGTGCTGTTGTTGTGGGGGGAAGTGCACAATGCAACATGATCCTGCTGGCTGAGAATGCATGGAGGCGGACAGGAAGAAGCGGAATCAAACGCACATACATTAAGCACTTCTCACGCCGCGTCCCCAAGGTCCTGTGGATGGACAGTGAGATGCTGAAAGATATAAATATGCTTATTGAACATTTTCAGAGAGGACAGGTGAGGATGCCAGGTGCTGCTCAGATGGGACAGTGAGCCTCTGCATTCTTTAATATTTACAAGCCTCAGTCATTTTGACGATCATATTATGTTATCTAAGTATTTGATTAAATTTTTACCCACAAGTGACAGGCAAATCAGCCTAAAGAGAGGAGAGCTACAATTTGAAGACAATGAAGCAACCATTTCCATAAATCTCATTCGTAAATGAGTTGTATTATACAGGTGCCTCATCTAACCTGTGTTTTTACAACGCTTCATTTGGGGGGGCATTGATTCAGTATACAGACAGAACAGGAGAGAAGAGGGTTTCATAATTTATGACTGACATGTTCTCAGACAGCCATTAGGTGCACATAATGAATGGATTCACTCTGGCAGTGTGACACAGTACTGGCTCTGCAAATTGAGCCGTGATGTTCGGACAGATTGAAACTGTCACACACAAACTCAATCCTTCCAGCCTGGAAAGCTGTCAAGCGGTGCCGTAAATTTTCAGGGTGAACCACTGGAGCCGTCCACGCAAAAAAGTAAGACATCACTAGACCGACATTTCCTCATTTTAATACCGAAAATGTGACAGTAACCCTGTCATTCAATTATCCAAGATCCTCAGTCTGCCTGTGGATTTTCTCATGTTTTACTGCGTGACCTAATCATGGTCGTGATTTATGAGGCGTCGTGAGGGAGGACAGCAGGTTATGAACTTCCTCCGATAAAATGGCCCCCGTTTCCATTGGCTGCTGCTGTTTTATTTGTGTAATATATGTGTTGGCCTTGATCCAGCAGTGCAGTTCGTGTGGCGGCAACAGGATTACGAGCGCATCCAGAAGTCATTGTCTGCCATCATCGGTTACACTAGAAACAAATTAATGAAGTTGTGCCAGCAGTTGTGGAATGATACGCTTCTGATGCGCAGTAAGAAACCGACCGACTGTAAAATGGCCACACACATGCTATCAGTTATCTGTATTCAAGACAACAAAATGAATTTAATTCCTGAAGCGGAAAATCGATTTTAAAGCATTAATTCTCTCCAGAATTAAAATCGTTTGGTAATTTGTTCACCACTGCATGTCATCCAAGATGTTTATGTGAAATCATGTTGTTGTTTTTCTATAGGAATCTATAGGAAAAATAGATTTGAATGGGGACCAATTAGCTTAAGATTTACATTGCACTTACAATGTAGCTTCAATACAATATAATACTTTATTGTCAGACTTGCATCTGCAATTTTTCTTGCATAACAGCATGATAAATACTCCTTACAATTAGACAAAGACATATTACACTGGCCCTATTCAGCTCCAAGACAGCCTGATGTACCAGTGACCAGTGGTGGATAGAGTACTGAAAAATCATATATAAGTAAAAGTATCATTACTTGCTTAAAAATGTAGTGCAAGTAGAGAAAGTATCTGCTGTAATTATTACTCAAAGTATGAGTAATAGATTAAAAAGTAGACCTTTCTAAAGTACTTGAGTATTGAGTATTATGCTATGCATTTACATGTAGTTCATGGATTTGTGTAAACGTAACATTCTGTAGTGCATTTAGTTATTGCCCAGCAGTCATAAGACGTGAATATTAGAATTCAATGTCTAGCCAGCATCTAAGGACAACATTATTTTGATTTCCAATAATGACGTCAAATGACGTTAATATTTGGTTAATTTTAGGTTGTGTTAGAAAGTGATCAAAATCTAACACCGAGCCAACATCTTAAAGAGCCCCAATGGTAAAAAATCTACTTTTCTGTTTGGATAGACATATGAGCAGGTATAGTGTATAGACCGTCATATTGGGGTGATATAAACACACCCAGTCCTTTTTTTTCAATTTAACAACATAAAAATGGACCAATTGGAGCGGTTATTAGACCGACCGCAACTTCACGTAGGAGTGCGGTCCCCCCCGCCCACCGAATTGATTGACAGCTGCATGTATTAACAAGTCCCGGTAGTAACGTGTATAATCATATCAACAAGACCAGACATGCGCAAAGCAACCGGGAATAAAAGGTCTGTTCTAAAAGAACTAGCCTTAAGGGTGCAGTACGACAAAACAGCCCCCTAGTGCAAAAATGTATAAAATAGAATTTAATAAAATGTATAATAAAAAATCTGATGGGTGTTTTGAGCTGAAACTTTACAGACACATTCTGGAGATGCAAAACACTTATATTAAATCTGAAAAAAGGGATAACCTAGGTGTCCTTTAAAACAACATCATATTGACGACAAATACTGACATTTATTTATCAGGTATGGCAACCAAAATCCAACGTCTGATAGTGGTAATTTCCACACAGCATCAAGCTGTAACATCAACATTAGACATTGATATTTGGTTGATTTTCGCCCATGTCTTGAGGTAGTTCATTGGGATGCGATTTACCTTCTATGTGTGATTTGATTGGACAGGAATTACAGTACTGATTTTTCTAATCTCCATAGAGAGGAAAAAATAAAGTAGTGACTACAGGTTGAAGAATAGTAGTGGAGTAAAAGTACCAATACTGCACTAAAAATGTACTCAAGGGAAAGTAAAGTACACATTTACATTTAGTCATTTAGCAGACGCTTTTATCCAAAGCGACTTACAAATGAGGACAAGGAAGCAATTTACACAACTATAAGAGCAGCAGTGAACAAGTGCTATAGACAAGTTTCAGGTGTGTAAAAGTCTAAGAAGCAAAGCATTAGTAAAAATTTTCTTTTTTTTTTTTGAGAGAGAGAGAGAGGGCACAGTTAGTGGTATAGCCAGAGAGGCAGTTGCAGATTAGGAAGGAAAGTGGAGACTAAACAGTTGCGTTTTTAGTCGTTTCTTGAAGACAGCAAGTGAGTCTGCTGTTCTGATGTAGTTAGGGAGTTCATTCCACCAACTGGGCAGATTGAATGTGAGAGTTCGGGAAAGTGATTTCTTCCCTCTTTGGGATGGAACAACGAGGCGACGTTCATTCACAGAACGCAAGTTTCTGGAGGGCATATATATCTGCAGAAGTGAGAGCAGATACGAAGGAGCACAGCTAGAGGTCACTTTGTAAGCAAACATCAGAGCTTTGAATTTGATGCGGGCAGCAACTGGCAGCCAGTGCAAACGGGTGAGTAGCGGAGTGACATGTGCTCTTTTGGGTTCATCAAAGACCACTCGTGCTGCTGCGTTCTGAAGCAGCTGAAGAGGTTTGATAGAACTAGCTGGTAGCCCGGCTAGCAGAGAGTTGCAATAGTCCAGTTTGGAGAGGACAAGAGCTTGAACAATGAGTTGAGCTGTATGTTCAGATAGGAAGGGTCGGACCTTTCTGATGTTGTAGAGTGCGAATCTGCAAGATCGAGCAGTTCTAGAGATGTGGTCAGAGAAGTTCAGTTGGTCATCAATCGTTACTCCAAGGCTTTTTACCATTTTGGATGCAGTGATGGTTGCTCCATCCATCTGGATTGAAAAGTTATGGTGAAGAGTCGGGTTGGCAGAAACTTTAAGCATTTCCGTTTTCGTGAGGTTAAGCTGGAGATGATGATCTTTCATCCAGTGTGAAATGTCTGACAGGCAGGCTGAAATGCGAGCTGGAACCGAGGGATCATCAGGGTGAAAAGAGAGGTATAGCTGGGTGTCATCAGCATAGCAGTGGTAGGAAAAACCATGATTCTGGATGACTGTTCCTAAAGATGCCGTGTAGATAGAGAAGAGAAGTGGCCCAAGAACAGAGCCCTGAGGTACCCCAGTGTTTAGATGCTGTAGGTTGGACACCTCTCCCCTCCACGACACCCTGAATGACCTGTCCGAGAGGTAGGAACTGAACCATTGAATAACAGTGCCTGCGACGCCCAGTGACTCAAGCGTAGATAGCAGGATCTGGTGGTTTACAGTGTCAAAAGCAGCTGATAAATCCAGCAAGATAAGGACAGATGATTTAGAGTCTGCTTTAGCCAGTCTGAGGTCCTCCACGACCGAGAGCAGGGCAGTCTCAGTTGAGTGGCCTTTCTTAAAGCCAGATTGCTTGTTGTCCATGAGGTTGTTTTGAGTAAGAAAGTCTAGGACTTGATTGAACACTACTTTCTCCAAAAATCTTGGCCATGAATGGAAGCAGGGATACCGGTCGGTAGTTTTCAAGTAGCGTTTGATCCAGGTTGGGTTTCTTTAGCAGTGGGGTTACCCTAGCCTGCTTAAATGAAGTAGGGAATAGACCAGAGTCAAGAGATGTGTTAATTATGTGAGTCAGTGTTGGTATGACTGCAGGAGAAATGGCTTGCAGGAGATGAGAGGGAATGGGATCAAGCGGACAGGTGGTTGCATGGCTTGATAGCACGAGATTGGACACCTCAGACTCAGAGAGCTGGGAAAAAGAGGTGAGTGTGTGTGGTGTTGGTGGTGTATCTTGCGTGTTTGTTGTAGGTGCCGCAATTTGAGCACTGATTTTTGCAGTTTTGGTGCAGAAGAATGTAGCAAAGTCATCAGTAGTGAGTGTGGAGGATGCGGGTGGAGGAGGAGGATAGAGGAGGGAGGAAAATGTTTTAAAAAGTAAGCGAGGATTGGTGGCACTGTTGACTTTCTGACGGAAGTATGTCTGCTTTGCAGAAGTAACCTCAGTACTTACTCAGTACCTAAATGTACTTACTCGGTGTTGCTCTCGATGCTAACGTGCTTCTCCTTTTTTATAAAACTACTTAGTAAATTACAGTTCCTAAGAAAAACTACTCACAGTCATTTGTGTATTTGTAATTTGTTACTTTACACCACTTTTTAAATTTCACTTTGTTAAAGCTTGGGAGGTGACGAGGTGGTGCAGTGGGTAGCACGTTCAAGATCGCTGGTTCGAGCCTCGGCTGGTCAGTTAGCGTTTCTGTGTGAAGTTTGCATGTTCTCCACGTGTTTGCGTGGGTTTCCTCCGGGTGCTCCGGTTTCCCCCACAAGTCCAAAAACATGTGGTATTTAGGTGAATTGAGTAGACTAAATTGTCCGTAGTGTATGTGTGTAAATGAGAGTCTGTGTGGATGTTTCCCAGTGATGGGTTGCGGCTGGAAGGGCATCCGCTGCGTAAAACGTGCTAGAAAATTTATCGGTTCATTCCGCTGTGATCACCCTGGATTTATAAAGGGACTAAACCGAAAAGAAAATGAATGAATGAGTAAAGTTTGGGACACTAAATGGACGTTTAGACTTTAATGGTATAAATTCATGATTCAACACATGACGTGAGTCCAAAAGCCTTGTGAGGTTCTTGTAATACAGTATAATTTCTCAAGAGGCTTTCCAAATATCTTTGAACAGATTTTAACCTGGTTCAGACTTTTCATTTCAAGTTTTCAGACTCACACACAGACTCATGTACCATACTGAATTACAATACCTCAGAACACTCATACTGTAAGTATGGACATAAAATGTTCTAGATTTTTTTTCGATGCTCCAAAAGATCTAAGACGACGCAAAAGAAATAGATTCTTTGTTTTATCTTGTTACACACATCAAGATGATCTTTCCATGAAACCTTGTTGTCTATTATTACACTCAAATACTTATGTGTCTACCTGTCTGATGTTTACATTATGTATAACTACAGAGTTTGTAAATAAATCAGACGTTGTGGACCTGAACACAATTTCCTGTTTTTTCTAGGTAAGAGCATTTTTGTCCACTCCACAAGTTTACTCACACCTTGCTGGTGCAATCCCATAATTCTATTTTCTCAGTAAATTTATTAAAACTGTATCGTCTGCATACTTTAAGGTGAATTGATTAGATCTGTATGCACAGCAGTCAATTGTGTACACAGTGAAAAGCAAAGCAGAACAACCTTGAGGTGCTCCAACATTTATTTGTATTGCGGTTGACAAAACGATTCAGTTTAACTATCTGAATTCTGTTTGTAAGAAAAGAAACATACCACCTAATCAGATAAAGATTTACTTCCAACTCAATAAGTTTAGATAATATATCGGCATGAATTGTATTGAATGCTGAGGAAAAATCTAGAAAAAGAGCCCTTACACAAGTATTTCGTTTATCTAAATGTTTAGAAACAAAGACGCCCCAGCATCCTCCGTACTACAGACTTGCCAATAAGGAAATTGACACGGATCAAATTTATGCTTAATAGTGCTTACCAGATGTTTAAGTGAAATTCTCTCTAAGCATTTCATAATCACAGAAGTAAGAGCTATAGGTTTATTGGTCTTCAAAGGGCTCCTCAGGATCCCAGCCGAAGTATAAGAGTCTTATCTAGTAAAATGATTGGTAATTATATATAAAAGTGTGTGTGTATATTTTGAACCACAGATGTTCATCTTGCACAAGCTCTGCATTGTGCATCTGCAAATTCCCACATTACATAATCACAATTAAAGGTAAAGCATGGTGTAGATGGAAGTACACCATGTGACACCAAGTGAAAACTCAATCACTGCAAATGGTGTATGTACTTATGCACTTACACTCTCAACAGCATAGCATGTGAATGTAGTGTCGTCCCAAATTAAACACTAACGTTTTTTTACTAACTGGAAAATTCAAACCGTTTCCCAGATGACGTTTGACGGCTGCCAAATTTGTGATAAGTGCATCGTCTGGATATTTAAAGTGCACTTATTCTTTTTTAGATTAAAAATAATATTTCAGTGTGAATCCACCACTTGCACTATTTATACGACAAAATGGCGTAGAATACTGCATAAGTATGCGATTTTTGGCATGCTTCTAATCTATTTTTTCCTACTTCAAAACTGTATTTGTAAAATGAATGATTGTTTTGCTTGATAAAACACTGATTATTTTGAAAACTTTTTTTGTGCAGAAAAACTACATTACCCATGATGCTGTACAGAAAATTCCACCAATCATAATTGCAGCAAGCAAAGCATGACAAAGGGGATATTTAGCTCCACCCGTTTCTATTAAACACTGCAAATGGCACAATAAAGATAACGTCTCTCTACACTTTACAATATACCTAAATATTCAGTATATATGCATATTTTGTAGTCGATTTTAAATAATATTGTTTCTTTAGCTACAGCCCACAACTTTAAATGAATCGTTATGTTTCTCCATCATTTTTAATCTGATTTGCAATGCTCAGATTGTAGTTCTTCCCATCATTAAATCTGTTATAAAAAGTCTTTTACCATTGTTTATTTTTTGTTGTTGTTTTTTTTTTTTTTATAGATTTCTTCAAATTAATGTTGCGATTCTGCTTGTAGCTGGTATGTTTGGTTCATAATGCTTTAACAAAGACTTAAAGGACATTTGGGAATAATGAATAGGATAAATACTTCCAGAACCAGCCATGCACTGACAACAATTCTTCACATTGGTTTTGCTAAAAGTTTTAAAGACAATTTATACGGGCTGAATTTAAACAAACTAATTAAATGTAGTAAAGTTCTATTTAAAATCAGCCCATATAAATTGTTTATAACTACTTGGCCTAAAAAAAATAATAATATTTTTTTCAGGGTGCTAAAAACAAGGGCAGACACTAATACACTCTATATAGCAATAAAACATGCTGAATATATAAAATCTCTCAGGGTTTGATTGGCCCTTTGCTCTCTCCTGTTGCAGAAGCTCCATGTGTTCCTGTCTAGGGAGTCTGCGTCTCTCTTTACGTCAATCTGATGACATGCTGTCATGAAAAAGATGACCGGGGCACAAAAACATTGAAGCCGCATATACATTGTGCCACTATAGGCCTAATCTGAAATGTGCATACCTTAAAAATGGCTTTATGACCAAGGAAAGAAATGAAATTTTATTTTGCCCTTTTAAATAACAGAAATTCTTGAACATTGAGCTTCAGCACTCATGTGAGATCTCTAAACCATGAGTGAACAATTCTATATGTTTCAAATGTATTCCATCTATGCACTGAATAGATCTTTTTATTATTAAATTTTTTTTTTTGGCATAATTTCAGTGGGTACAGTACACTGAAGAGTATTTATTAGGTATTTTACCTGTCAAGCCTCCCGTTTTTCCCGGGACTGTGTCCCGCTGTCATCCCGTTAAAGTATTTTCTCGTATTTCTCCCTTATTTTTAATCTTTCTATGAAGGGTGGCAATAAACATAAAATATCCTCCCTATACGCAACCCATACCACCGAACCACCAGGGCACATCCTTTGCTCTTAAATGTGAATCTGTTCTGTGCTTTTTATTATTTTTTTCTAAAGTTATTTACAATGAAACTGTTCTTCATAGCACGCTTAAATGATCTTGGATCTGCCAAATCATCTTAGATCTTTTAATCTTGATAACTGATCTCTGGCTAATTTGGTTCTTCAAACAAGTTCGTGAATCAAATTAAAATGTCTGGATGAACTGATCTGAGATCGCTGCGTGTGTTGAGAAGGACAGATATATCGATCCTCGAAAACATGATCAGCAATGCAACGATTGGCTGACGGCACAGCAGCGTAATGACGTCATCTGATTATGAGCTAAATTACATAAAATTCGTAGTAAATGGTGTGTGAAATATGATACGCAATAACTTTACACCTTGTTGTGGGCTGCATGCTTAGACCTTTCATGTGTCAAGAGCATTTTATTTAGTTTTACAGTTAGAGCGAATTTTCTTTATTATAGTAGCCGGTTTTTTAATCGGTGTAAAGAATAACTGGATGTTTACAAAAGCATTATGATATCGGTAAAGGTGTCTGCAACTTTTGTGAAGCATCAAATCACCGTCATATTAACTGTCAAAAGATGTTTATGACTGCATAAATGTATTAATGCTTTTTAAAAAGTCACATATTCTGCATGTCTATTATCATACACAAATTGTTCTAAAGCAACTAAAACAGTTCATACCAATAAGTTTTCTCTTTGCACCACCAAGTGGCAGTCTTTGTACTTTAAATTCGGAGTGCAGGTTGCAGAAGTTTTATTAATATATAAATATTTTTTACTTATATATATATATATATATATATATATATATATATATATATATATATATAAGTTAAAAATATTTACCATTTTCCCAAGCGTATATAACTACTACTGTAAGAAAATATCAGAATTCGGTACATACTTTCAGTATTGTCTTTGCTTGAACTCACCCAATCTAATCCTGTTTATATGAAATGAGCCTGCTCCCGACCAGGTTTAAGCTACCAGAACGGTTTATATAAAAACAAGTCTCGGATGAGTTTTGAAGAACGAAACGGTCCTGGATCGTGTCAAATCGTCAATAACCAAATCCAGCTAACGGAGTAATCCACGTTCGAAGAACAGACCCCAGATCAGTAGATTTGGTAATTTAGGGAATTTTATTTGTTTTGTTTTGTTTGTTTTTCTTTAATTAGAAAGGTTGGGGATCCCTTTTTTCACCAATGTTGACAGGTATGTAGAGGTGAATTCAGTTAATATAAAACTTGGTAAATGTAATCCACTATGATTTCAGAATGAAGAAATCAGAATCTTGTTCTTCATTGCACAGTATTAATGTCAAATTTGATTGTAGGAATGATGCGACGTTTGAAGTACTAATTTTCTGACCAATATAAGCTTTCATTTCAAAAAAAGAGAAGTAAATCAAACCCATTTATTTCCATGTTCAAAATATTGATTTATTTTCAGTTTGACAGTGTTTAAAGGGATAGTTCACCAAAAAAAAATCTGGCATAATGTACTCACTTTTTATTCGTTCCAAACCTTTGAGTTTTATCTGATGAACACAAAAGATGATAATTTGAAGATTTGCGGTCTACTTGCAACCTGTCACGGATTGGCCAGGCTCTTCCACCAGTATCACGCAACGAGCATCCTCAAGCTGCGGTCACACTTGACTTTTCCTCCCATAGACTTCCATTCATACACACGCGAATGCGTCAGACCGAAAACGCAAGGTCATGCGTTAAGTTTCGCATGTTGCTGCAGTGCAAAGTTCAAGCTTGGTGAACTCTGACCTGCGAAATCGCATCACTTGAATGCGTGAGACCAAACGAGGATCAAAACAGGACCTCTCTGGACAGAAATTTAAAGCATGGAGCAATCGCTCGCTTTTTAAATGTCTAATCATCTTGTTTAATCCCGCCCCTTTTCGCAGCATCGCACTACAGAATTTCGCACATACAAAGCCCAGTGTGACCGTAGCTTTAACCACGCACAGCTGCACCCAATCACCCAGACTCACTATATAAGCACACACCTCACCTCACTCATTGTCCGGTCTCGTTCCAACAAAGCGGACTCTTAGTAAGCACCTCCTGGTTATCACTACCCTTCGATCTCAGCATATGTACTTACCTAAACTCTGTTTCCTTCCAGTCTGTCCGGTGTCCTGTCAGCGTTGTGTGTATCGTTAGTCTGTCTTCCCTGCAAGCCCTCTGGTGTGTGCATTCGGTCATCCTCAGTGTCTGTCATCCCACCTGCCACAAAGGGTCATCAGTTTCACCGAACTCCATTCACTTCTCATAAATTATCCTTATAGGCTCCACTGTTGGAATAAACATCGTTAAATACTTACTCACCTTGTTTGTCCGTCTGCTTCCATAACACAACCATTGACTTCCATAGTATTTGTTTTTTTTCTACTATGGAAGTCAGTGGTTACTGGTGTTCAGCTTTCTTCAAAATATCTGCTTTACTGATCAAAAGAAGAATTAAACTCATAAATATTTGTCACTACAGAGTAAGTAATGAGTACATTTTCATTTTTTTGGGTGAACTATCCCTTTAATGATTGTAAATGAACATGACTAGAAATAAGTATTTTTGTATATTCTTACTTGTTATAATAACCACACTGTTTATGAACTGAACTATATTTAGCCCTCGAAACCGTAAACTACATATATACAGGATTTAAAACCAATAAAATGTACATATTCAGTTGCGCAGTTGTCTTCAGCCTCTTACACAATCTGCAGAGAGAGTTATAAAGGAAAGCAGAAAGCTGTGCAAGGACTTTCAGCTCTTTGATGTTTCTCATATTATACAGTATATTGTTCATGTTGTAATTTTGGATATAGGTGTTTTAGTCTCATGAGATGCCTCCTTAGTTTGATATAACTATAAAGCTTCAAACCGAGATAACATTTAACTTTTAGACAGACGCCAGTTGATTCCATCTTTCTGGGCTGCATTCTCTCAATATGAATTGGTTATCAGATCTGCTTTGACCATGATTAAATTGCTTACGTGGGATGACAAAACTCAATCTCTCTGTTTTACTACTGCAATGTGGATCCCATGACTAGGGTAATCTTATCATAGCCTCATCATAATCTCATCATAAGTTGCCAGGATGCAGTCTGTTTATACTAGACCTGCATTCATTTAGTTGAGTACAATGATCTTATAATATAAACTCAAGAGAAAAAAAGCTTGATGTTAACTGACTTCTATTTGAGTTTAGCGTTTCAGGATAAGTGTTGCTTTCCTGTAAAAAAAAAAAAAAGTCACGCTGTTGATAATTTGTTTAGTGTCGGATATACAGTTGAAGTCAGAATTATTAGCCGCCCTTTGAATTTTTTTTTCTTTTTAAAATATTTCCCAAATTATGTTTAACAGAGCAAGGAAATTTTCACAGTATGTCTGATAATATTTTTTCTTCTGGAGAAAGTTTCATTTGTTTTATTTTGGCTAGAATAAAAACTGTTTTTAAATAAATAAAAAAAAACAATTTTAAAGTAAAATTTATTAGCCCCTTTAAGCTATATATTTTTTCAGTAGTCTACAGAACAAACCCTCATTATACAATAACTTGCCTAATTACCCTAACCTGCCCAGTTAACCTAATTAATTTAGTTAAGCCTTAAATTTTACTTTACACAAGTTGCATAGACAATTACACAAGCTGTGTTGAAGTGTCTTGAGAAATATCTAGTCAAATATTATTTACTGTTATTATGACAAAGATAAAATAAATCGGTTATTAGAGATGAGTTATTAAAACTATTATGTTTAGAAATGTGTTAGATGTGTTAGAAATCTTCTCTCTGTTAAACAGAAAATGGGGGAAAAAATAACAACCCAGGCTCATTCTGAGAACGTAGTCCCGGGGACGTTTCTGGAGACCGCGAAATACGTCCCGGGAGGTACGTATTTGTGCAGTTTTTGTTTTCGCGAGTCCGCGAGAGGCCGCTGTGCGCGCTTTTTCCCGCGCCGTTCTCGCGTAAACCCGCTAGAGGCCGCTGTCGAACGACCTTCCGCCTGTCTGCCTGGATGACAGAATGATTGACCGTGCGACCGGCCAGTCGGCTGACCCACCCTCCTCCGTCCCTAAACCCAACCAACGACGGTTCACAAAAGCCGTCCAGAAAAAGAAAAGCCCTCGTCCGATTTTTACCACGTTTTCGGATTTTGACCACATTCTCACCCTGTGACGAACTTGTTCGCTTCATTTTTTGGATTTTGTTTTTGTTTTCTTACCTGATTTCTGGAACCGCTCTTCCCCGGACTCGAACCCGGTCGTCGTCGTCGTGGTCAGCCCCTCTCTGCGCCTCGAGTCCGCCAGAGTACACGAAGAGCTAACCGGACAAACTGGCTGCAGCGGGAAAGCCCTCCACACGGAGGCGAGCGGCCGGCTTTTAAGAGTGTGTTTTTAAGAGTTTTGGGTGAAAATGTAGTTGTTAAGATGGCAAAATGTGGTTTATTTATAACAATGAATATGTTTTTAAATAAATGTTTCAAGGTATTCAGAGATGTGAAATCCTAGAGTGTCAGTGGGACCGAGAGTAGCCTTACCTCTTACACTTTTTCTGGAATCTACCGCTGGCTCTTATGTGTGTCCTGACAGCGATTGACATTTCATAACATGTTGTTTAAGTTATTTAGAAGTATATGTTAGGTGGACTCTTTCCCAGAAATGTGTTGTGGCTGGAAGGGCATCCGCTGCGTAAAACGTGCTGGATAAGTTGGCGGTTCATTCTGCTGTGGCGACCCCGGATTAATAAAAGGACTATGCCAAAAAGAAAGAGAATGAATGAATGAATGAATGTTAGGTGGACTCTTTGCTCTCAGTAATCTACTATAAAATAGTTTTGGCTAAAGCGAAAGTTAAGTTTCTAAAAAAATTATAATAATAATCGTTCAGTTGTACTTTTTAACTTATCACTGAATTAGCAACTTTTATAGTGGAAGCTGCTGTTTATTAAATATTAATATTATTAAAGGGATAGTTCACCAAAAAAAATTATTCTGCTTTTATTTTCTCACCTTTTTCTAATTCCAATCCTATTAGTCTTTAGTTGGAATATTTAACCAATTCCATGCATGTTCAATAAAAAAGTTCAGGAGAGGGTTTTGTTCAATGTCAAAATAATAGTAATTTATTAGGTACAAACAAATGATTTGATGAACAGAATTCTGGTATCCTCAATGCAATGCCAGAATTACGTTCAGGAGGTGCACAACAACTCTACATTTCCTGACTCAAGAATTTATACAACGCTGCTATTAACAGGTGGAGTTTAGTGGAATTCATCACTTGCAAACCATTCTCCAATCCTCCGGCGGCTGCACCCAAACATACTTCCTCTTCTTCTACGAATTCTACATTAAAAGCATAAGACTTCTCAACTGCAAATATTCTGTGTTCAGTTTCAACTCATCTCTGCTCACGGGAAGTTTAGCTGTAGAGCTAAAGTTCATTTTAGACATTCAGGCCTTTGCATTTCCATCAGCTTCATCTACTTCTGCAAAAATGCTTAATTAGTATGCAAGGCGTATTATGGTCAGAGAAGAAGTTTGGTTAGTATAACACCATAAGCAATCCAAATGTTTAATGAAAAGAAAAAAAGAAATCTTCTGTTTCACAACACTTTCATAAAATATTTTTAAGAAAGCTGGAAACCTGTAACCTTTGACATCCATTGTAGTTGTTTTTCCTACTATGGAAGTCATTTATAAACTCATAAAGGTTTGGAACCACTCGAGGTGCAGTAAACAGTGAGTAAATTTGCGTTTTTGGGTGAACAATTCCTTTTAGTATTGTTTCATAAAACATTTTGGTATTGATAAACAGGATGTGTGTTAGTAAGGAAGACTGAGTTTAGTTAATGTTTTTATGGTATTAGAGTTAATACAGTAAACTTCAATTAAGCATCTTAGCATTCCTTCATTACTAGTTTTTACTATTTATATATCCTTAAGACATGAAATGATGCTTCGACACAGCACAACTTCTAGTATGGGTTAGCACTGTGACTGAAGCAAAGAAATGTCTTTACAGCTGGAAGGATAAACCCAGTCACATGGCATCTCCAAAATGCTGATGTGTTATTATGCCAAGTATCTCAAGGAGATTTGTAGATGAAGTTTATGCCATAGGTTATGTATATATAGCAGGTACATATACACAAATCCCCCAATAGACAACAAAAATCTTCTTTAGATAAAACTTCTCACTTGCCAACCTGGAAATGCCAAACAGTTCTTTGCAGTCAGTGTGGTGAGTAAGTTCAGTGATTAGTGCAGTTCTCCAGGGAGTTTTACATGGATGACAGTCTCCTTGTGTGTGACAGTAGAGGAGTCTGTCTTCAGCTCTGCCTGTGGCCTGGTGCTCCGGCTTTTACAGAGCATCATTTTTCACTTCTGTGAACTTTTAATTTCTATGCTTTTTTTCTAGAGTTGTTGTAGCTTAGGTTAGTTACTTAAATTGTTAGTTATAACACCTCCTGAGATGTCCTGTTTCATTTTTAACATTGTGCAGAATTTACACAGCACAAGCTAATTGTAAATTTGTGATACAGCCTACATTTACGTGAAACTGCAATGTATTTAAACATATGTTTGACTGCAGTTTCTAAGTAAAATGAACGCTACAGGCCAGTATGATGCACTGTATAAAATAATAATAATAATAAATCTTGCTGTTTTCAAATTTTGAGTTGAGTCAAATTAAATTTTCTAGTCATCTCATCTTACATCAGTCAAACTGACTAAATATTGCGTTAGACTTTTCATAACCTAAATAAAAATTGTTGAAATCTGATTAACTTATTAAAATAAGTTCAAGCCATGTAAAAAAACATTTGAAGAGTTCAGATGCAAAAACCTCTAAGTGCCATCTGGAATTTTCTTATATAATGAACGTTTTTATCAGCCTCTTATGATTATGTTCAGTTATTTCATATTAAAAGTGATGAAAATAATCTATTCTTTGCCATAAAAATGAAATTACTGAATCAAGACATAAGAGCCTAAGAAAAGTGCTAATAGTAAAAAAAAATTTCAGATGGCACTTAGAGGTTTTTGCATCTGAACTTTTTATTTGCAGTCATGACTTTTTGACATACATTTTTTTACAGTGTGCTAACAACATTTGTTCCTTTTCACACTAATGATATTTACAGAGGGACATCATCGGTGAATAAAGGGTTATCTTTGTGCAGTTCTTTGTAAAACTCCAGATAAATCCAAACCAACTTAACAGTGTTTATGATTTGTAATCAAACACATTTGCATATCTATCAAATACTCTCATATCTAGGTCCATATGGACAACAAAAAGATATGTATCAGATATGTGCTACAAAACACAACCTAAGTCAGGGATTCTCAGTACCGAGTTGTTACCGGGCCGTGAGAAAACAAATATACAGATTCCACTTTGTTTTGAGATTCCCCTTTAAGAATCAATATCCATATTTGCAGTGGTGTAAAGTACTTAAGTAAATGGACTTCGTTACTTTACTTAAGTATTTTTTGGCTACTTTGTACTTGTACTGACTATTAAAAATGTAAGCAACTTTTACTCTTTACTTGACTTTATTTTTGACTGAATATATGTACACTTTACTCCACTACATTTGAACGGACGCTTACAGTTTTTTCGTTACATTGTGATTGTGCGAGACAAGTCGGCATCTTTATCTACCACGGCTAATTTGTTGGGCAGACGAGGCGATATCGCCATCTGCAGGGTGCTGAGGGTACTGTATGCTATTGATGAGCTAAATCTCGTGAACGTGAATTAGCAGCTTGCCTAATACCAGATGTTTAACAAGCGACATGGCTGAAGC
Organism: Danio aesculapii; assembly: GCF_903798145.1. Taxonomy (NCBI): domain Eukaryota; kingdom Metazoa; phylum Chordata; class Actinopteri; order Cypriniformes; family Danionidae; genus Danio; species Danio aesculapii. Next base: position 8,824,471 of record NC_079440.1, read on the forward strand.
CAGTGATGAAGCCGAAGTTGGCACATCAAGCAGTGCCATCCCTGATGACCATCCATGGCCTTATCTGAAAGAAATGTTTTCATTTGCCGATGTGCAGAATGGCTCTTACAGGATGCAGTGTTTACTTTGTTTGCCATGAACTACAAAAATAAGTGCTTTTAAGAACTTATCGTCAAATTTGAGAAAACACATTGAAGTAAGAGTCTATTTAATGTGAATTTATTGAATTTAATACAGTTACTGATATGGCAAAAACCACTGCGACATGACAACTGTTTTAGCTTAATTTTTTGGTGCAACGTGAATAAATGTATCACTGAAATTATACATTTTGCATCAGGTGCATTTAGCTGTAAGTTTGTGATGTATTTTTCTTTGAATTTATATGTAGTTTACTAAGTTGAAAAATAACACTGCTTCTCTTTGTTTAATTTTAGTACAGAGCAAACATCCTAATCAATTGAAAAACTACTCAAAATAAAAGAATTGCCCCCTTCTGAGACTGAGAGGTGAATCGCATGAAAGTCAGCTCTGAATTTTTTTACGTTTTACTGCTTTTTTTTTGCGTCTTTTTTGAACTTTTGAGTTTGACTGAGACTTTTGGTTCTTTTCTCATCTATTTTGTTCTGCCAATTAGAAACATTGCGGTGTTAAATTTAATTTCTATATTAGGAAATAAAACCTTTCTTGGTGTTCTTTAAGTCTAAATTCAGTATGAGTAAAATACTTAAGTTCTTTTAAAATTGCATACTTTAATACTTTTACTCAAGTTGTATTGGAATTGGTGACTTGTAACTTGTAATGGATTCATTTTTACAGTAAGGTATCTGTACTTTTACTCAAGTATGGTTTTCAGGTACTCTTTACACCTCTGCATATTTGTGCTCATCATAGACTGAACTCCAGAAGTGCCATGCCGCCCCACAACTAGAATATTAAACATTTTGTTTCCTATGAGGGAATATTTCCAATAAGCCTGAGCTCAATTTATATGGGGCTAAGAATTAATCATTGTTATTAAAAAAATAATAAATCAAATGACTCGTGTAAGAAATTCAAGTCAAGGATCTTTGAATTCAACTACTGATCAACACATCACTTTCACCCTTCAAAAATGTCAATCTCATAAATGCAATGTTAAATGTGACTGTATTTTAACTGTTGAAAGCTATAGCATATAACTATATAAGTGGTCCCCAACCTTTTTGTCACCATGGACCGGTCAAAACTTGACAGTTTCACAAAATATGAAGCTGATTGGTCAGTTCTTGTCACCTGACTCGCAGTGCGCTCGCAGCATTCTGAAGATTTTTTTCAACTGGGTGCGCCTGGAATACACAAGCACGCCGCTCCCAATATGTGCGCACAAGCCGTGTGCCTCCATTGGAAATAACAGACTTATGCGCGGAAAAGACGCGATATGTGAACGGCTGCCGACATTTGCAATCTCCAGCAGTTGATCTTTTTCTTGCACAGAAATGCTGGATTCACCCGATTTATTGACAATTGGGTTGCAGGTCCATTCCTTGGCAGTAATTGTTTTAGACCTGAACAGTCATGTTGCAAAATGCTATACTACTCCACACATTAAGCAACTGCAGAGCAATGCCTTGGCTGGCAACTACCCAAAAGACATAAACATTTTGCGCAGGCACAGGTGGTTGTTTTGCACACACGCATTTATTTATTTATTTATTTTGGTCGAAAATGTATAAATCGGGTCCATCCATGCCGCACTGGATATACAAAGTGCAACTCAATTAGTATTTACACATCTGTGAATATTTCATGACCCTCTGCGCTTAAAATTATAGAGAGTCTCCAAGCAGGATGCAGTATAAATGAGGATGTGCTTAACCTTCTGCAGTGAGCATCAGCTTTCTGTGGCAGCTGTGCCTGCTTAAATCAAGGTGTCAGTGTGTTTAGGCTCAACCATCATTCCTCCCCGGTCTGCACCAATCCTGCCATTTTTATTGATTTGTGTAAATGTCCATGCTAATTTATGCTGATTCGGG
>NC_079440.1:8831485-8891485 GCF_903798145.1 Danio aesculapii
GTAAAAAAGCTAACCCATGAAATAAACAAAAAAGGCCAATTGGATTTGTACATATTTTTCCCAAATTTGGGGTTTTCCACTGATAATTAAAGGTTTATTACCATTTAACATGTGTTTTCTATAGACTTTTTCTTCTTTTTCTTTTTGTTAAAACAGTTTTTAAACTTTTTTTAAGTGTGGAAAATAAACTATTAAATAAAATATTTTTTAAACTATTTCTAAATTTTGTGATTTATACTTTAGTTATTTCTAAACAGCGATTAATTAAACACTGAAAACTGGACTGACACTGTTTCAATTTACTATTTACATTTAGCCATTTAGCAGATTACTATAGTCATTTAGCAGATTACTATAATCTACTATAATCTTCTATGTGAAGCTGCTTTGACACAATCTACATTATAAAAGCGCTATACAAATAAAGGTGAATTGAATTGAAAAAATTATCTTCTTGACCATCTAAAATAACCTTAAAGAGTCACGAAACACCAAAACACATTTTTTGTGACGTTGACAGTCGTATGTGTCCCACGTTGCTAAAAACACTATTAGGACAGATATATTTAGCTAACAAGTGAAAATTGGTTGTTTTTGCATTGCTTAGAACAAATTCGTTCTTCTGGTTTAAAAAGAAATTTTACAGGAACGTCACAACAATAAGATTCCAGCGTGGAGATTGTCTGTCTGTACCGGCTGTTACAAAGTGGCGTCATTGAGTTTTTAGCACATCTGTTCATTAATTCACGAGAAAGACTTTGTTTGAACCAATCAGCGATCTATTATGTATGAGATGCAACTTCATTAATATGCATGATATAGCTTTGAAGACTTTACTAGTTACTGTGTTCAGAGAGATGCCTTGTGTTGCCAACAGTAATTCAAACAAGTAGAAGAAGAATTGTTTGGAGACACGGGTCATCGGTGTTGCGTTTATAAATGTGCCACAACGAAGGTTTTGTTTCCATTTCCCCACAATGAAAGCACTGCTCGCATGTGGACCTTACAGTGTTCCGCTAATACACAACAAAAATATGTTTGTAAGGAACATTTTTTACCCGAGAGCTTTTTACATCTGGAAATGGTGAAATCCGGATTTGCCGCTCATCTTCTTTTAAAAAAAGATGTTCCAGTTGCTGTTTGTCCTGTCTCTACAGATTTAGTAAGTGTGTGATCAGTGTTCTTTGTTTATGTTTAATCAGATGGCAAAGTTTAGTATCGTCAGCAGTACTCTTTTTCAGTTTTTAAAAGCATACCTTAGTTAAAATGATTTAGTTACCAAGTTTACAGTAATACCACTACAATATTCTGGACTGAAAATCCTCCATTTCCACGCAGCTCTTAGATCCACTGTAAATGCTCCTCTCTGAAGTACTGTCTATCTCCCTGCGTCTGTGTTTGTGTTGCCATCAGCTGAAAATTAGCTGTAGTGCATGTACTGAAACTCCCCTTTTCATGCAAACCATTCTCTCTTCCACCCCTTGACACTCCCACCTAAACAGAGCTGGAGTCATCCACTTTCCTAACTTTTTTCAAACTAGAGGTGTGAAAACACCCTGCGGAGACAGGTGGGGTTTCATGGCCTTTTAAAATTAAATTGATTCTTATTTTTAGAAAATAATGTACAGTTGAAGTCAAAATTATTATAATTTATTTTATTTTTTAATTTTTTAAATATTTCCCAAATTATGTTTAATAGAGCAAGGAAATTTTCACAGTTTGTCTGATAATATTTTTTCTTCTGGAGAAAGTCTTATTTGTTTTATTTCGGCTAGAATAAAAGCAGTTTTTATTATTTTTTTTAAAACCATTTTAAGGTCAAAATTATGAGCCCCTTTAAGCTATTTTTTCGATAGTTTAAAGAACAAACCATCGTCATACAATAAATTGCCTAATTACCCTAACCTGCCTAGTTAACCTAATTAACCTAGTTAAGCCTTTAAATGTCACTTAAACTGTATAGAAGTGTCTTGAAAAATATCTAGCCAAATATTATTTACTGTCATCAAAGATAAAATAAATCATTTATTAGAAATTAGTTATTAAAACTATCTCTCAATAATTAATAATAATTCATTATTATTAATAATTTTTCAATAATTCAGGCTAATAATTCAGGGGGGCTTATAATTCTGACTTCAACTGTATATGTGTAATAAATAATCTTTTGTACAAATAATTTTCAAGTCATATGTGCCATTATCATTTATTAAGAACCGCTTTAGTAACTCTCTTCTCTGATGACTCAATAAGCCCTGTCTTAGATTTCTCTTGTTCAAGAAGTACAAATATGCCACAAAAATGGGTAGAAAAAATGTGTGGAATGAAAATGTTGATTTTAATGGATTTTTAAATACAGAGAGGAACGTCTGTACTATTATTTGAGCAGCTCTTTTTATTTTAGCTTTCTTATTGTGGTGTCCTTCATTTCAGATTTAGCCACCACTCAGAAAAAAAAGTGTGGTTAGTCTAAGTAAGCTCTTGGTCAGAATAAGCCATAAAGTGGACCATTTTACGCCTATTCTTAGGTCCTTCGGCACGGTTATCCTGGCTAACAAATCACCCTATTTGGAGCCCTGTGGTATTTAATGGTACAAGCTGGGTTTTGCTGGAAGCTTGAGAGCCTTTCAAAGTCTTAATTACGCAACGCTTAAAGGAGAAACGCTGGAAAAAGTGTTTCGTTTGATAGGCAGTCCAGCCATCTATAGATAAAACTCACACCCACAGATTTAATGGTGTACATTATGGAGCTGGCGGTTCTCCAATTTGTATCGTATTTATTCATTTAATTGAGATTAGAAAGCATAAAAATAGCATAATCAATCGCAATAAGATAATCATATAGGGTCAGAGGACAAACACACGTAACCTTGGAGCTTCACCGTTGCAGTTGTTGTGTGTGTGGATGAGGTTTCCCTTGAGATTAACTCATTTGGGTGGAAACAATAAGTGTGTGCGTGTGTGTGTTTGCATGTGTGTGCTTTTTTTATGTGGTTTATGGGGGGAAAAAACACAATTTGTAAACTGACATGGGTATGAGCTGTTATTACAATGCTGAGGTGGTTTAAAACATATAATAATAGGAAATATAATTTGGATGGGGTTTTAGAAGTATATTAAATATAATAATACAGTACTACCGTATAATAAGCAGTTTTTACATTAAAATACATTATGCCTATGGAGACTCCTTATAAATCACAAAACCAACCTGTGTGTGTGTGTGTGTGTGTGTGTGTGTGTGTGTGTGTGTGTGTGTGTGTGTGTGTGTGTGTGTGTGTGTGCATACATGCATATGTGCTTTTTTATGTGGTTTATGAGGACAATAGTATGACCTGCTATTACAATGCTGAGGTGGTTACTACTGTTTAAATCATAATAAATGACATAATACATTATTATAACATGGTTTGGGTTTAGAAGTATAATATAATAAATATACTATTACCATAATTTTACCATATACCATATAATAAGCAGTTTTTACAGTATCAAATACATTATGCCTATGGAGAGTCCTCATGAATAATTTTTATGTGGTTTATGAGGACAAAAAACACAGAGTTTAGTACAATGACATGGGTATGACCTGTTATTACCCTTGATGTGGTTAAAACTGTTCAAATCATAATAAATGGCTTAATAAATAATTTTAATATGGGTTTGGTTTAGAAGTATAACATAATATAATAAATGAAATATTACTATAGTACAATATAATCAGTGTATACAGTATAAAATACATTATGCCTATGGAGAGTCCTCATAAATCGCAAAAACCAAAGTGTGTGTCTGTGTGTATGTATGTACAGTAGGTATGTATGTGTATATGTATGTATGCATGTATGTGAGTGTGTGTGTTTGTGTTTGCTTTTTTAATGTGGTTTATGAGGACAAAATCCCCGAAATTTGTACAATGACATGGGTATGACCTGGTGTTTACAATGTTGAGGTGGTTAAAACTGTTTAAATCATAATTAAATATTATAATATGATTTGGGTTTAGAAGTACAATATAATTATTAATTATATTATTACTTTACTGCCATATAATAAGCAGTTTTTACAGTATAAAACACATTATGCCTACGGAGAGTCCTCATAAATGTTTTTATGTGGTTTATGAGGACAAAAACCTCAATTTAATACAATGACAATGCTATGACCTGTTATAACAATACTGATGTGGTTAAAACTGTTTAAATCATAATAAATGACATAATAAAAGATTATAATATGGGTTGGGTTTAGAAGTATAATGTAATTATTAATTATAATATTACTTTACTGCCATATAATAAGCAGTTTTTAATGTATAAAGCACATTATGCCTATGGAGAGTCCTCATAAATGCTTTGTATGTGTTTTATGAGGACAAATTCCATAAACTTAAGTACAATGAGAATAGTATGACCTGTTATAACAATGTTGATGTGATTAAAACTGTTTAAATTATAATAAATGACATAATAAAAGATTATAATATGGGTTGGGTTCAGAAGTATATTGTAATTATTAATTATAATATTACTTTACTGCCATATAATAAGCAGTTTTTTAGTATACAGCACATTATGCCTATGGAGAGTCCTCATAAATGCTTTGTATGTGTTTTATGAGGACAAATTCCATAAAATGAAGTACAATGACAATAGTATGACCTGTTATAACAATGTTGATGTGGTTAAAACTGTTTAAATCATAATAAATTACATAATAAAAGAGTATAATATGGGTTGGGTTTAGAAGTATAATGTAATTATTAATTATCACAATAATTTACTGCCATATAATAAGCAGTTTTTACAGTATAAAATACATTATGCCTATGGAGAGACCTTCTAAATCACAAAAACCTACGTGTGTGTGTTTGTGTGTGTGTGTGTGTTTATGTGGTTTATGAGGACAAAACCACGACAATTTGTACAATGACATTGGTATGACCTGTTATTAGAATTTTGAGGTGGTTAAAACTGTTTAAATCATACTTTTTTCACATTCAAAGTTTCACAGTTTGTTTAGAAATATAATATGGGTGGGGTTTAGAAGTATAATATAATAAATAACATTATACTGTCATATATTAAGTAATTTTTACAGTATAAAATACATGATGTCTACAGAGAGTCCTCATAAGTCACAACAACTAACCTGTGTGTGTGCATGGATCGCCACAGCAGGTCTAATCATGGAACCGCTGTTCTCTGATGTCATAATCGCAGTCTGCTGTGCATCATGGGAACCTGGGCATCTCAGGGACCTTATTTTCCCATCACTCTCCTCCAGGGCCGAACATGCCCACCTGCTGCAAAAACACAGACTCCTTGCAGGGATGTTTACGCACATGCTCAATCGCAGACACACACACACACACATGTATGTTGAATTTTTGCTAGGTTTGCATGTACATGTTTTATGTGGACATAATTTTTTTTTATTGTGTACTGTATATGTAACTCGACCCCTGAACAAAAAGTATGCTCCATTATTACACATTAATAAAAAAATAATAATAGGCTGGCACGGTGGCTCAGTGGTTAGCACTGTCACCTCTCAGCAAGAAGGTCACTGGTTCGAGTCCCGGCTGGACCAGTTGGCATTTCTGCCTGGAGTTTGCATGTTCTCCCCATGTTGGTGTGGGTTTCCTCCGGGTGCTCCGGATTCCCCCACAGACCAAAGACATGCGCTATAGGTAAATTTGATTAACTAAATTGGCCGTATATATGAGTGTGTGTGAATGTGAGAGTGTATGGGTGTTTCTCAGTACTCGGTTGCATCTGGAAGGGCATCCGCTTCATAAAACATATGCTTGAATAGTTAGCGGTTCATTCCGCTGTGGTGACCTCAGAGACTAAACTGAAGGAAATAGAGTGAATGAAATTGACCCATAATAATAAATTGAGAATTCTCTTCTTTTTTTTTTTGTAGAACTGCTGATTTAGGATGGGAAAAGCTATGTCTTTTATTTTACTCAATTATTTCTTGGTATATTTCACCCATAATTGCACTTCCTTCACAATGTTTCTTAGATTAAGATTATCAATCATTCCTCGCTGGCGTGGTGCCAATTAAAACTGCCAATCAATTATCATACTTCAGTCCTCATTATATATTCCTCAGACATTCCCAAGAGCGCTGCCTCAGACAGTCTGGAAGTGGCTGTTTTAACAAAGAGAAAAGTGCAAAGTCACAGAGTGAGAGAATTCCTTGCTCGTTTCTCTCCACGTCTTCAGTATTTGGAGCAATTGCGTGTGAACAGGAATAAAACTCTCTCACCTCAGAGCAACACACCCGCAGGAAGAGGACAAAAATACCCTGCACCAAATAATGGAAGTAATACAGACAGACTGAGTGTCTGATTCTGTCTTCAAATGTAGGTGCTCTTACTGATTTCAATTGGGAATTTGGGGTCTTTAATTAAACTAACTCTAATCTAAATATGCAATTTATATGACAAAATGTAAATAATGTCTCCTGATTGCGTCTGAAGTTTCAGCTCAAAATACACCTCAGATCCTTTATTTTTGCTTATCAAATTCACTGCTTTTTTGTGTGTTCCTTTAAATGCAAATTAGATGCTGTTCCCCACCCATTTGCAGAAGTGGGCGGAGTCTTGAAATGTAAATCTGATATTTCACTAACAGAATGGGCTCTATTTTAATGATCTAAGCATATGATCTAAAGCGCTGCGCTGTGCAATCCGAATCCCTTTTGCTATTTTATGGATGAGAAAAAAATGCTCGACATGCCCTTTACATTGTTTAAAATGGTTGTTCTTATTCTGTTAAAGAGTTATGGGTGTGTTTTGTGCATAATGTGCATTAAATCAGAGTCTCATCTCTCATTCTCTTTAAGAGTGAGTTGATGTTACGTCATGTGCATTTTCTTTATATATTTATAGAATGAACCAGATTCCACCAAAGTTCCCTGAATTGAAGAAAGCATGCAAGGGAGGTTGTGGTTTTTATATTTATGCAGACAATATAAATTTTTTGCTTATCAATTATTTAATTTTTAATACTTAGAGATGCTTGTGTGCTGCTGCACATCCCGGTGTGTGTAATAAGCAACAGGTATGTGCATTGAGAATCCACCAATAGGCGCATATCAAATGGTGAAGTCTATTTCGATTGCCTCAAAGTAGCAACGTGCCTACGACATGATGTTTGCTTGCATGTATCGTCGATATTTTTAAGAGGTTTTTCAGCATTCATAGCCAAGCAATTTTTACGAGCAAAGTGAATATGCAAAATTACTATCTGACGCTTATATGGTGCTTAATGAAAAACAGAAATGCATCAAACCAGATAAAGTAGTTATAACCTCCTAGGGCTTGAGTGTCCACAAACATGGACAACACATTTTAGCTCTAAAGTGGCTATTTAAAATACTTCGAATGTTTTATATTTTGTTACAGTCATACAGTGTCATCCTGCAACTGTTTTGCGCATATGAAATGTCCCAAACATTATTTTTAACTGTCCAAAATGGGAAAAAAATTGTTTTTACTCTCTGATAGTCATATCTGAAGTAAAATTCAGTTTATTAGCAGGAAGTTGTTGGGTAACAGGCACGCATATGCACCAAATGCACCGGGAAAGTTTAAGACACTAAAATGCATGTGGTAATTCTGGTTGCATTGTTCAATGTAGAAATAATCAGAACTCTTTTGTTTTTTGTATTTATAATAAAATAAAAATTTTAGAAATTAATACATACAAGAGTAATGATATGTGGGTTTTATTTTAGCAGTTATTAAGTTACCGAATAAAAAATCTATATATTTGTCCAGTGTATTGTTAATGTATGAATTATTTAAGTGAAACCTGTTTTGTGTATGAGATGTAATGGATTGTTAGCATTTTTATTGATCATTAAAGGGCGCCTATGGTGAAAAATCTACTTTTCTGTTTGGACAGACATAGGTGTAGATATAGTGTATAGACCGTCATATTGGGGTGATATAAACACACCCAGTCCTTTCTTTTTTAATTTAAAAACATAAAAACGGACCAATTGGAGCGGTTTTCCGACTGACCGCAACTTGACGTAGGAGGGTGGTCCCCCCGCCCACCGAATTGATTGACAGCTGCGTATTAACAAGTCTCCGTAGTAACGTATATAATCATATCAACAAGAGAGGACGAGCGCAAAGCAACCGGGAATAAAAGATCTGTTCAGTTTGCTAGGATCATCAATCATCTTCAAATGTGATCAAGAAGAGTGAGTTTTATAAGTTTAACATGTTTTAAAACAGTGCATGTGTGTAATGAATTACAGCGATTTACTTCAGATTCACTTCATCAGCACAGCCACAGGTGAGAACAATTATAAAGTAAGACGCTTCAATCCTGGTTTGTGGACGTTAAATCAGGTTTATATTGTACATTAACATAACAGATATCCATACAGCAGTGGAGATTAACCTGTATCCTGTCACATTTGCTGTGCAAAAAGAGTGCAAAACTAAATGTGCGCACTGTCTGTGTGTGTGTGTAGGTGTGTATCTGTGTGTGTGCGTGAACTTTGTAATGACATTGTGTGTGACTCATTGTTGCAACTACACAACAAACGCATCAGATAATCATTGGGAAAGTTCTTACTGTAGTATTTCTCACAAACGCTACGTGAGATCTGTTTCCTTCATGTCTGTATGTTGTCTGACGCAGCTGAGGGAGGAGATTAAGGCACGCTGACAGGCACGTGGAAACAGTGGGCTTGAAGGACTAGCCTTAAAGGTGCAGTACACTAAAACTGCTACCTGATGCTAAGATGCTAGCTACCTGATGCTAGCTATAAAATAGAAACTTATAAAAGGGATAATTAAAAAAAATCTGATGGGCGTTTTGAGCTGAAACTTTACAGACACATTCTGGAGACACAAAACACTTATATTAAATCTGGAAAAAGGGGTAACCTAGGTGCCCTTTAAGTCAAACTGAAAAATCTATTAATTCTGTTAATAATCGTTTGACACAAGTTTTCCTTCAAGGAAATTACAGAAATTAACAACCTTAAATTTTGGGGGCTAGGGTAAGTGTGCCTGTCTGCTACGCCACTGGTGTCAATGCTAAGAAAACGCAGCTAGCTTAGACTTTTCTATATAGCATCTATTGCTGATTTTATGTTTTGAATTCTTTTTGAACTTTATAAATGTTTTGGATGAATTTCACTTTCGGGTTGAGGGCGCCGTGATATTCCTTTGCCTAGACTGGCAGTTCATCTTGCTCTGGCCCTGCTGCTGGGCAATAACTAAATGCACTACACAATTGTACGTTTACACACATTCACAAATTACATGTAAACGCATCAGCTTTTTACAGCGTAATACTCACTCTTCTTGAGTACTTTTGAAAGGGCTACTTTTTACTCATACTTTGAGTATTATTTACAACAGACACTTTTGCTCTACTTGCATTACATTTTTGGGCAGGTAATAGTACTTTTATTTCAGTATGATTTTCCAATACTCTTTACACCTCTGGTAAGCATCAAATAAAATTAAAAAGGTATTCTTTTTTTCATATATTAAGTTTTAAGCTTTGATACTCCCAAAATCATTCCACAAAAATCTGCAGATTTTTATAAAATTCTCCTCAGAAATGGCAAAAAATGTCCGCAGATTCTGTCTGGCCCTAGCCATTACATACTGCATGCTGTAAAGTAAGAATATTTCTAGGACAATACTGAATGGCAACAGTTGCTAAGCTAGAATTGGTTAGCAACTTAAAGTTTGTTGACGAATTGTACTTGTCTTTTGCAAACACATAAATATACATTGAATGTCTAAACAACTGAAGGGGTCTGTTTGGCGTCCCCTCAGAGGTAAAAGTGTGTGTGTTTCTTTCTCCAATTTGCAAGTCAGTCCTGGAGGCGCTTGAGATGCAGATCAGCAGATGGATTGTCCCACACCTCGCAGCCTGTTCTGTCTGCCAGAGACAATCACAGACACCAACGCTGAACACACAGCTCTAGCCAAATCCCATCACAACATTGATCTGAGACAGGAACAGCCAGAAATCCCACATGCACACTGATAAATACTGCCGTTCTTTAGCCAGTTTAGGGCAGTGTGCAATTTTTTGCTGTTATCCTATAAAACAAATACATCACTTGCTGATTACGGATCATTTTAAATATACACTCTCAGAAATAAAAGGTACAAAACGCATGATCAGCATTTTTCACTGCGTCATCGTTGAATGGGATTAGACGATTAGCATTAGCAAAAATTACCAAAGACTTTCAATAGTTTTCCTATTTAAAGCTTGATTCGGATTAGAAAATAGAATCTTTTACATTTTTGTCAGTCTTAGTACATGATGTAACTACAAGTTATAAATTAGGAGAATGATCAGAAGATGTTGCAAATTTTTGAGCTAGATGCTAAAGGTTTATTTTGATTCAATGATCTATGCTAAGCTAAGCTAAAAGAGATCGACTGAATGGATTCAAAAATGGTAAAAAGTCAGCTGTTTAGCTCTAGTAGAGCTGTAAAATTCTAACAAAAATTTTAAATAATTTGCTGATATGAGCATCTCACTCAAAAATGACCAAAGGATTTTAGTAGTTTTCCTTGGTTTAAAGCTTGAATCGGATTAGAAAATAATAACTTTTTATATTTAGTCAGTCTTAGTACATGATTTAACTACAGATTCAAGTTATAAATAGGAAAATTATCAAAAGACGTGGCTAATTTTTGAGCGAGATGCTAAAGGTTTATTTTGATTCAAGGATCTATGCTAAGCTAAGCAGTGGCGCAAAAAGGGGGTTTGCAGTATATGCGGCGCATAGGGGCACCACACATTTTGCCAAAACTATTTTTGAAATTATCATTATTAAAACTTTCAAATAATAAAAATAAATAAATATTTTTGGTTAAAAATGTTTATCCTGCATTTTATATGAACATAATATTGTATAATATTGTATTTTATAAATAAAAAATTATACCACCCCTCCCCCTTCGTTGACACTTTGATTAATCCGTTGCTTGGTTACAGTCACACGTTCAAAATGGAGAGAATGAAGAGATGTGAATAGAAAATGAAAAAAAGAACAAACAATGGGTTAAAATGAAAACTGCCATGACAAACTGGATAATAAGAGATTGGTAAGCTTAACCCTCACTATTATTACCATACTTTTAATCAACTTCTAATGTCAGCTTCAAAAGATCAAATTTGTATTCACTGCATTTGAATATTGATTAAAGTTACTAAAGTTATTTAGTGAAGAGCAGCAAATGAATCTCAGTTTGATCCACAGTTTTGTTTGATAACAGAGGTGTGACTTTAAAAATGCAATAAAAACATTAGTTTTGTTTATGCTCATTTAAGATAATGTTAGTTGTGTTTAAAATAAAACATGTTTACATATTATTAAGTGTATTTGTCTGTTCACATAGCCGAATCTGAAAGTATCGGCTTTCATTTATCTTCAAATCGCACGTATAGTCGCGTCCGTCAGTCAGCACCATTATACTTGAATTGACTGATTCAGAGGCTGCATAAGGGGGATCAATGCAAAAAGCAGTACTGGAAAGGACGTTAATGCGGTCGTTTTTATATTTATTTCAACGTGCTGTCAGTCTAAAATAATGCGAAAGCATAATTTTCTTTTTCTAATTATATCACATTTGAGATCGGCTCTGTAGCATGCTACTTTCACTTTTCTTATAAAGATTACAAATGCGGGAGAAATAGGGGAAAATACATACGCGGAAGAGCGGATGGAATGATAAAATATGGCAGAATTAATGCGGAAAAAACGGCAGGGTTTATAGGTATGAGTTGCATACGCTGACACACACGTTTTAATTCAAAATCATTTAAAACAATAACACGCAGTCACACAGCCAAGTGTAAAGTGTTCATGTAGATGTAAATTTTTTATCAAAATAAACTGTCAAGTCATGCTTACAGTTGAGGTCAAAAATTATAAGAATAATCTGAAAAATGTTCTTTATTTACTATTATTTATTATTAATTAATTAATTAATTGTTTTGCCAAAATAGAAAATGTGTTTATAAATGCAGACCTGAATATTAGGGCCAGGCAGAATCTTTTTTGCTATTTCTGCTGAAAATTTTGTAAAAAATCTGCGGCTCTATGCGGAATGATTTTAGGATTATCATAACTGAAAACTTTATATATATATATATATATATATATATATATATATATATATATATATATATAAAGTTTTCAGTTATGATAATCCTAAAATATATATATATATACACACACATAGGAATCTTCACTTAATGTTAGCCAGAATTGCTGAAATGTTTCCTGTTAGGTATAGGCAAAGCTGTTTATTCAAGATAAAAGAGAGACTCCCCCTAAATCAATATAGTCCTCCACCCACAGGCTGATTATAGATTTTACTGATCGTGTCAATCACATTGCTGATTGCCTGCCATCCAGGTTCACTATAGTAAACAGTAGCTGCGGCTGCATGTCTACAAAATGTTGCATTGCTTCTTATTTATTCATTGACATTGAAATACTCACTTACTCACTTTGCTTCGGCTTATTCCCTGCTTCATTTAGGGTCGCCACAGCAGAATGAACCGCCAATTATTGAAATACAGGGAGTCAAATAAATGAACATGAATTTGGCAAGATTTTTTTCTTGTTTATTTATGGTTATGAATTCATTTGTAGGACATCGATCTCTGCTCTGTTGAATTTTGATTTTGAAAATTCTATATCTTTTTTTTTTTACTTTTATTGACATTTTAGTTGTTTGAAACAACATATTTAGAAATAATCTGTATGTAAAATAACTGAAAAAGTACTGGCATTTATTACCAGGGTGTTGTACTGTATTTTACAACACTAACTCAGAGAATATATCACTTTAAACCATTAGAAATATCAATAAAACTTATGAAACAAACAAAAAAGTTTTTGGAGGAAATATCAAGGTCACATAATGCAATTTAAAAGAATAAATAATGGGAAAAAATATTAAAACATGAATCACAAAATATATTGAAAACTGATTATTACGCGTATTTGTGTAAACTAGTGTAAATTGACTTTTAAAGTGACTTTTTAAATCACCATGGTTTAAAAAAAAATCTTCCCTAATATTACACTGAAGAAATAAAGTCTCCTATATCGTTTATTGACATAGACTGATGAGGATGAGCAAATTAAACTATTTTTTTTATATTAGATGTACCATCCCATTAATTCGGATCGGTCTGTTAGTGTGTGATGAATTCAACTTAGGTTAGAACCTTGCTGTTACTCTTACGGCCTTTGCTCACATAAATAACAATAGGTTAAATGTAAAATCAGCAAGTTGGCTTTGTCAGCCTAACATAAAAACTTCCCACCAAGCATAGTTTTTTTTTTTCTAAACTCCTTTGCTGATCTGTGGATTGTAGCCTACATCTTGACATCCTGGAATGCAAGCCTAGCTAAAATAAGATAGCGCTCCTCCATTTGAAAATTCAGGCATAAATGTGCTGTTTTTATCTAAGCAGGTGAAATGTAATCAATCTCTTTGCCGGCCCTGGTTTTAAGGCCAGCTTGGCCTGTTTTTTAATATCCCGCTGGTAAGCATTTCCTCTCCTAGAAGGAAAAAGATGGTACTCACTCAGGAGGTTGGCATCGTCCCTACAAAACACACTGTAACAAAAACGACTTGAAAGATGACAGGTGAAATGTAGTTCAAAGCAAAAATTATAGGACAATTTGGGCTTTTTTTCCTCATTTGATGGAAACCCAAAAGAAATTAACTGTATAGCCATAAAAACAGCTAGGTTACTGTACCCAATATTGCAATGTGTTTAAATTGACATTTAAATTCAATTTAGATTAGCGACAGTTAAACAAAGTGACTTTCATTGGGATTTTTGTCGTTTAAAATAATTTAGTAAACCTAGAAATAATTCCATTCTAGAACAAATCACTTTTGTACACAACACCTTGCCACAGTACTGTTTATAGGCAAGTAGTAGTGTGTATGTGTAGCAGTAGTAGTGGTGTGCCCTGATTTTCTGGTTCTGGTCAGAATTCTGGCTGCAGCATTCTGGGTGAGCTGCAACTGTCTGTCTTTTTGGGAAGGCCAGTGAGGAGTCCATTACAGTAATCCACCCTAGTGGTAATAAAAGCTTGAACAGGTTTCTCTAAGTCCTCACTAGAAACAAAACATCTGATTCTTGCAAAGTTTTTGAGATGATAATATGCTGATTTATTTTTTGTTGTTTGACCCTTAGAGCAAAGTTACACATTCACCTTGAGAACTTCATCTCTGCTCCCAAATGCAATGCTTCAGTTTTCTCTTTGTTTAACTGAAGAAAGTTTTGGCACATCCAACTGTTCATTTCAATTTTCAATCAATGCATTGGCAAAGGGTGTCAATGGGGCTGTAGTCATTAGGCAACCAGGCTATAGATCTGAGTGTCAACAATTGCTAAGGTATGATTGGTTAGCAACTTAAAGTTTGTTGACGAATTGTACTTGTCTTTTACACACATTCTATAACAGAAAAAGTACTGACAGCTCATTATGCAGTTTTTGTTCCAGAAAATCACTACTCGGGTTCACTGGAAATATGCGCTTTAGCCTACATTTTTGTGAAACATTAGCTGGGTTTAAGGAAGGTTTTAGGTCTATGGTCTAGGTCAGTGGTCCCCAACCTTTGTAGGTTGCAAGATGACCATCAACCATTTTCTCAGAGGATGATGAGCTGACATTGCTGTCACTCTGATACAAGTTTTATTTATAGACAAAATTACAAAGCACTGCAGTGTTTGGGTGTTCAGTGTTTGTCTGAGATAATTAGTCTACAGAATTGTGTATACTCCATCCAAGCTGAAGCTGACTGGTCAGTTCTTGTCACATGACTCGTGGTGCACTTGCTGCATTTATTCAACTTTGTGCGTCTAGAAGGTGCGAGCCGTGCACCTTTATTGGAAATAACAAACGTGTGCGAACTCTAGAAAAGACACGATAAGAAACTTTTCAAAGACGTGTTTCTTACTCATTTTGCTGCTTGTGGGCATTGCTGCTAGATCGGATATGGTTGTGTCTGGAAGTTATTGAAAATTATTTATTATTTATTAAATTGCCCATTTATGGTATTTTATTAACGTCTACCCCCACCCCAACCCTAAACCCAATCGTCACAGTAACGTAAAAACAGTGGTTGTACCGGTATTCTTGTAATGTGAAGTGGGACGCTGACAAGGGACGTGCGGATCCAAACACAGGGTTTATTATGCAGAAATGGTCAGGCAAGCAACAGTCACAATCAGGAGCAAACAGATGTAGGCACATCCAGAGTCTTAGTCAAATACACAGGCGATAGTCAGTACAGGCAGGCACCAAGCAACGTAAACAAACAAGGCGAGGGTCAAAAACACGGCAAGGCAAGGAAAACGCGTTGCGATGTTCATAAAACTTTTCAACAAGACTCAGCAACAATGTGTGTGTGTGCTGTCTTTATAGTCCTTGTAATCAGTCTTTGAACAGCTTCAGCTGTGTGTGTGTGTGTGTGTGTGTGTGTGTGTGTGTGTGTGTGTCTCACCGGAACTAGGAACAGGTGTGTGTATGCGAAAGTGCATCTATGGAGTTGTAGTCCATAATGTGGCGGATTTGTAGTCTGTTAAGATCAGCAGCCGCTCGATCGCTGGTGATGGTGACAATTATTATGCTATCTATTAAATTACCCAATAATTTGTATTTTTTAATGCCTACCTCCAATCCAACCCTGAACCCAACCATCACAGTACTGTAAAAATAATAATTATTGTTATAAAGTGTCATAAAAAAATGCTGCTATATTGATGTTCATATCGCATCTCCGGCCGGCTGTGAATCTGATCTAAACTTTACGATTGTGGTTTAAATTTGGGTGCTCAAGTGACAGAATACGGTAATTTTTCAAAATAAAAGATCAGTTAGAATCAGATATAAATAAAAAACGAAAATAATTAATGATTTCTTGTGTGGCCCGGTACCAATTATTCCTCGGACCGGTACCGGTCCGCAGCCTGGTGGTTGAAGACCACTGGTCTAGCTGATTTATTTGACAAGCCTGCCATCTCGAGTGCATGTACAAGAAAAACATATATCTGAAACGTACAACAAAATGCACCCAGAGTAACGTATTTTAGATTTGCTAAATTATAGTTAGCGCCCTCTAGTGGATTTGTCATCTGAAACAAAAATATAGGTTTTTTATTTTGAATGCGATTAATCACAACTAACCATTTAACAGCACTAGTTGCGAGTAGTTTTTAGCTTTAGAGATTTCAGCTGCATCTGAAATCACATACTACTCATGTAAGTACTAAATTGAAATTTGAACTTACTTTACGATAATTTTAAAAATTACATTCTGTAAGTGAATATATGAATACAATTTAGGCATACTTCATCCTCCATGCTATCATTATCACATGACCTACACGCATCAGTTGCATAGATTATAGCAACGCTATCTCACGGCAATTCGTACATTTTTGATTTAATAGCTAATTCGTAAGAAATATATTCTCATTCCTACAATTTAGTACAATTTGCTTATCCTCCAATGACGGTTGGGTTTAAGGGGTGGGGTTTGGTGCCACGCCTCTTTTTAAAAATCGTACATTGATGGTACGAATCGTACGAATTCATACAAATTGGCCACTAAACTGACAAAATGTTAAATAGTTACGTTTCCTTGTGAGATCAGGCTGACTATGACTTATTAATTCGAACATACTACTCTGCTCACATACTGTTTTACACAGTAGCACCATAGGCCTTTTGGAGGGGTGACATGGTGGCTCAGTGGTTAGCACTGTCACCTCACAGCAAGAAGGTCACTGGTTTGAGTCCCGGCTGGGTCAGTTGGCATTTCTGTACGGAAGTTTCATGTTCTTCGGTGATCGTGTGGGTTTTCTCCAGGTGCTCCGGGTCTTCCCCACAGTCCAAAGACATGCGCTATAGGTGAATTGAATAAACTAAATTGGCTGTAGTGTATGTTTGTATGGATGTTTCCCAGTACAGGGTTGCAGCTGGAAGGGCATCCGCTGTGTAAAACATATTCTGGATAAGTTGGTGGTTCATTCTGCTGATGATCCCGCAACCCCTGATGAATAAAGGGACTAAGCCAAAGGAAATTGATCAAATGAATAGGCCTTTTGGGGCTGCTTGAAGGCCTTCAATCGCATAAATGTTTACACTAAGAAAGCACGATCAGCTCGAATGCATTTTTGGAGGTGGTCAAAAAGGAAAAGACATATTTTAGACACTGTTTAACCTGTATTTATCATTGTCCGCTTGTCATTAGATTGATTTCATGTGTAAACTTGGTCTTGGTAATCATTAATTTATTCCTTTTCTCAGTCTGATTATCTCTCTCTCTCTCTCTCTCCTGTATCTCTCATTCCTCCACCTCTCTAAAGATACCAAGCTAAATCAATGAGAGGCTCAGAGATGCAGAGAAAAGAGTCTAAGAAACAAGGTGCCTGACTCAGACGAAGGAGAAGAGATGGATTAGGGTAATGTCAGTCCAAAACGTGAAGGATATATGATGCATTATGGACACTGATGCTGATTGCTTTGCTGAAATGGTATATTTACGGGCTCATATTCTTGGCTTGCTCTGCTCCATCCTTTAAGGGATATGAAATTCATTACAGATTCAGCCTGACACGCGCTGGCCGCAGCACCGGAGACAAAGTTGTGCGTCTGAGAATGATGAGAGGATGATTCAGCACATTGTGAGATGTGACTGTCCTGTGTGATGATAAGAGGGATCAGATCGCAGATTTGAGTCAACAGCGAACAGCCTGAGCCAAAGGGATCCAGCCCAGTGTAATTAAAAATCAGAGCCAGACTGTGTGTGCGTGTGTGTGTGCACCTTATATTCATTACTTTGTGGGGACCAAATGTCCCCACAAGTATAGCCGTACCAGTAAATTTTGACTTTGTGGGGACAATTTTTGGGCCCTATGATGAAGTGGAAGTCCACGTAAAGATAGCTGTACAAGTTGGTATGTCTGTGTGTGTCCACCTCATATTCCTTACTTTGCGGAGATCAAATGTCCCCACAAGTATAGCAGGACCAGTAAATTTTGACTTTGTGGGGACAATTTTTGTGCCCTATGATAATGGGAAATCCCCATAAAGATGGCTGTTCAAGTATGTGTGTGTGTGTATGTGTGTGTGTGTGTGTGTGTGTGTGTGTGTGTTTGTGTGTATGTGTGTGTGTGTGTGTGTGTACCTTGTATTCTTTACTCGGCAGAGACCAAGTGTCCCCACAAGTATAGTAGTACCAGTAAATTTGGACTTAGTGGGGACAATTTTTCAATTGGGTCCCATGATAAAGGAAGGTCCACATAAATATAGCTGTAAAAGTGTGTGTGTCTCTGTGTGTGTGCGCACGCCTTGTTTTCTTTACTTTTTATAAAATGTTGGGGCCCCATGATTTTTGGAAGCCCTCATAAAGATGGCGGTACAGGTGTGTGTGTGTGTGTGTGTGTGCGCGCTCGCGCCCTGTATTCATGACTTTGTGGGGACCAAATGTACCCACAAGTATAGCAGTTCCAGTAAATTTTGACTGTATGGGGACATTTTTTGGGCCCCATGATGATGTGAAATCCCTATTAAGATAGCTGTATCAGTTTGTTAGTTGGGGGGTTGTGTGTGTGTGCACCTTGTATTCATTACTTTGCGGGGACCAAATGTCCCCACAAGTATAGCAGTTCCAGTTTTGTCCTTGTGGGTAGATGTGTGTGTGACATATGACCTTTTGCATATCAGGACACTAATGTGTATAATGATATGGGTGTAACACAGATATTACAAGATGGTGAATTAAGAGGACATTGCTGATGTCCTCATTTCTCAAAATGTTTATAAACCATACAAATTTTATAACTCCTCACAGTTTTCTGAGAGGGTTAGTTTTGGGTTAGTGTTGGGGAAGGTTGATAGAAAATCACTTTGTACAGTATAAAAACATTAGAAACCTGTAAAGTGCCCACAATTCACAAAAACAAACCTGTGTGCATGTGTGTGACAAGAAATGGGGGGATGGGGGGAGGGAATGAGGAGGCAGAGAGATATAGAGAAAGGTCATTTTGATTCTTGTGTTCACTGTGAGAGTTTTTGGGTCAGAGGTGGGCGGCCGTTTGTCTGGAAAGCGCATCATGGTCTTGTTTTCCTGAGGGTCTAATAATATGGTTGTGCTCTGCTATAAGGCCAGTTTTATTTCCAACCTAATGTCTGTGTACCAAACTGTTGTCCTGCTGTCGATTAGCACAGGCAATAATATTGACTTGTTTCCGCAAACGAGCAAACAGGAAACGTGTTTACAGCAATACACTTGTGGAGGTTAAGCAGGAAAATGGACTGTGCACATAAATAAACACTTTAAATGTGTAACTGTATAATAAAACCTAAAGTACTCTCACTTTAGAGAATCACTCAAATAATCATAGTTCAAATAATCAAATTCAAATAATCATTCCTGTTTTTAGGTTTAAAAAACAGCTGGGAATGCATTGCTTAAGTCACACTTTAAAAAAATATAAATAGATCTTTTTTTAAACGCTACTAAATACACTTTTTACATTCATTCATTCATTCATTTTTCTTCAGCTTAGTCCCTTGTTTATAGGTAGATAGATGGATGGATGGATGGATGGATGGATGGATGGATGGATGGATGGACAGGCAGACGGACGGATGGACGAACAGACGGACGGACGTAGATAGATAGATAGATAGATAGATAGATAGATAGATAGATAGATAGATAGATAGATAGATAGATAGATAGATAGATAGATAGATAGATAGATGTTCGAATGAATGAACGGACAGACGGACGGATGGACGAACGGACGGACGGACGTAGATAGATAGATAGATAGATAGATAGATAGATAGATAGATAGATAGATAGATAGATAGATAGATAGATAGATAGATAGATAGATAGATAGATAGATAGATAGATAGATAGATAGATAGATAGATAGATGTTCGAATGAATGAACGGATGGACAGACGGATGGGCATAGATAGATAGATAGATAGATAGATAGATAGATAGATAGATAGATAGATAGATAGATAGATAGATAGATAGATAGATAGATAGATAGATAGATAGATAGATAGATAGATAGATAGATAGATAGATAGATAGATAGACGGACGAACGAATGCACGGACGGACGGATGGGTATATATAGATAGATAGATAGATAGATAGATAGATAGATAGATAGATAGATAGATAGATAGATAGATAGATAGATAGATAGATAGATAGATAGATAGATAGATAGATAGATAGATAGATAGATAGATAGATAGATAGATAGATAGATAGATAGGAGGAACGAATGAACGGACAGACGGACGGATGGGCCGTGACGCCCCATTTAAAT
This sequence comes from Danio aesculapii, assembly GCF_903798145.1. Classification (NCBI taxonomy): domain Eukaryota; kingdom Metazoa; phylum Chordata; class Actinopteri; order Cypriniformes; family Danionidae; genus Danio; species Danio aesculapii. The sequence goes on from NC_079440.1 coordinate 8,851,897, forward strand.
ACAGATTCTGACAAATAATGATAAATAAAACATAAATTGCAACTATTTCAATGTAAGCTTGAGTATAAAACATGAAATGTACTTTTATTTTTACCTTTTTTCAGTTGCATTTCCTTCATAATATCTTCTGAAAACATATGTCCTCTATTTTTATACCCGATGAGAAACTGTGGCAGAGTCGGTCAGCTCCATTTCACAGCCGCGGCCGGTGATTGAGCTGATGTGATGTTCCTTTAATGCTGTGCACTCAGAAAACACAACCCTCAACACAGCCTCAGTCATTCGCTCAGACAGCCAAAGAGTCTCTATGCATTATGCACATGTGACTCTGCGGACTGACCGGGCAGCTGCATGTTTGATGAGAGAACGGTTACTCGTGATAAATTTTGCAACACAGCGCTGATCCCCGATCTGTTTGTTTAACAGGAAGCTGTAGTGAGTGCATGCAGGCCTGCGGGGAATACGAGGAGATGGATTTGTACAACAGACTGGCTGGTGAGTGGTATATATGTAGTGCACTTGTGTAAAGATAAGGTCCATTAATCTGTTGTATGATATCTATCTCAGGCCTCTGACAGTAATGATAGAGGGAGAGAGACAGAACACTGTGCGCCTGGAGAGGCAGAATAAAGTATCATCTGCAATAGATATAAAAGCAGGTAGCATTCATGATAACACTTTACAGTAAGGTCTATTTACGTACATAAAAGGGCTACTACATTAGATGATTACCAATGAGACTAAGAAAATACTTCTAAACATGTATTTTTCTTGGTTAGTACTAATTTCACTGTTTTTGAATTAAATATGATTATTTTAATGAGTATTTAACTGTGAATTGATTTTAATTAATGAGTAAGTTAACACATTGCTTAATATAAGAATGTTCAGTGCATTTGCCTTTCCCTTTATAACTATTTTCAGAAGCCGCCAAACTAGGTCAGAGGTCACGGAGACCTTGAGTGGAACTGAGGGCTGAGGACTGGAAGCAACTGTTTCTATTGTTATTTCTATGAGTTAATACTATCTAAAATGCCTAAAGTGATTTTGCTGTTTTTACAGTTAATTCTTTTAAATTGATTCTACTTTTTATTCAAGATAGACCAGTAAGGATATTATAACTGCCTGAATGTAGATTATACCGGTTTTTAAGCAGTTTTGATAAAGACGGCTGAGACTACACTCAGCCTTGGATAAGAAACAGATTGTACTTTAAGTGTGTGTGTTCTATTTGATTGTGGATCCATTTCACAGGTCTGGAGTCAGCTCTAAACAGTCTAGTGGATGTCTGACGTTTATGCTTAAGATATTGTTCAGAATAGTACGCACGCACCCCACGTGGAAAGTTTCCTAGTCTACCTGTGTTTTAACCAATCAGGGTTGAACACCTATATGTATGACGCAGTTAATGACGTTACGTGAGAGTATAATTGTTATTGATTGGTGATTGTAAGCAGAGCGGCCTAGGAACTCATGCGAGTGTTGAAGCTGGCTTCTGCTGATGAAACTGCAAACTATCTTCAGTAAACTTTATTTATTTATTTGAATCTCTGACCCCTCTGACCCCCTGTTCATTGGGGTTAAACAGGACTGCTAACTACTTCCCCTGATATTCTAGGTCTCCTTATTTTAAGTGGAAAGTTAGTTTCAAATTCACTAATATTCACCTCGGCTGGTTAAAAAGTACTTGCAATAAAAGACTGAGAAGTTTCTCGCGTCTCATTAGAGCTAAAGTCTTCTGGCAGTGACTGCGGTGACTAATTCAGTCTGATTATATGGATTACTGGCCAAAGAAATCCCTGCGGATTCATTCATCACATTAGCATAAAGAGCCTCATATTCAGAATCATTCTCATAACAGACAATGGAGTCCAGTCTAATTTGCAGCATGAACAGTGCTTTTCTCCATATTTTATATATATTTATTCTTTCCAGCCTAGAGTTAGTTCACAGCACCTGCCCTTTTTTTTACTGAAAGACACTCTGTAATTGGGCAGGAACAGATTTCTCTCATTTATAACAGTCTGTTCTGTCTGGGATGAGTTGGAGAGTTTCTAATTGTGTGGTATTTTCTTCATTCTTACTTTTTTCCATGCACTGTCAGGTTTTAGGGTCTCATGGGCACCAGCTACAGAGAAAAGACAGCCACTGAAGTAGGGTTTAATAATTCCAAATGTAATGCCTCCGACTGGTGTTAAAGAAATCCCACATTATAACTTATAATACAAAGTGTCATCTTGCAATTAATATTCAGTCAGCGATGCACCCAGATAGTGTTATGCTTTAGTTTGTGAGTGAGTCGCATTCAAATGCAGTCTCTGTACCGCATGACTGTGCAGTGACCTGCGAGGCTTTGTGCTTTACTCCTTTATAGCTGTCAACATCTATTGCGCTAACACTTGAAAAACATCCTCCAAACTACTTTTAAACCTCTCAAAGAGCTTCCCTTCTCCCAGTGGACGAAGGCATTGGAGTAATAACACACACTGGGTGAGCAAGCATGTATTTCCACACCAAAAAACTTGGAAGTAATTCATTTCAGCCATCCAGGATACTGACAGATGTGCATCAAGGTTTCTGGTTCCCTGGTTGTGTTAGAATCGATTTTAAGATTTTGTTGGGTTTTTTAAGATTTTACATGGGTTGGCAATACCTTTTTTGACTGAGCTTTTACACGTTGACACACTTGGTAATCAAATCTGGTGCTATATTTTATTACCAAATTTATGGAACAGCTTTCTCAAACTGTTGGTCTTTTTAAATCAGTGCTTGAAAGTGGCCAAAATTTAGCGAGACTCAAGCAAACAGTTGCATATAGACGCTGCATATAATCTGAGTTGAATATGAATCACTTTAAAGAGATTTTGTCTGAAACGGGTACGTCTGTACAGACATCTTTATGATTTGTCTATTCGTGATCATAGGGATAACCACATGGCCAATAATTCCCAGCTAGAAATTGCAACAGCAGTTTTTGTAAAAGTTTGGAAAAACCTGAGGGATAAGTTTGTTAAAGCTAAATCAAGAGGCCATGGCAAAAGTGGAGACCCATGGTTTTAATACACAATTACAGAATATGTTGTTTTTTCACTGTTCATTTTGAATTTAATACAATTTAATAGTTACAAAACTACAAAAAAAACAAATTATCTCTTTGATAACTGGAAAGGAATATTTGAACCTATCGGTTTACAATATAATTAAACAGGGAGTGACAGAGGCAACTGAGGTGAGGATCCACGTGCAGGTTTATTGGGTAGTCAGGCAAGCAGTGGTCAACACAGCTGCAAACAGATGTATAAAGGCAGTCCAGAATCGTGGTCAAAGTATCAGGCGAGAGGTCGGAAGGCAGGCGGCAGACAGGGATAACTAGGAACAAGGCTAGGGTAAACACATGGAGAAACAAGACTAAGGAAACGCATTGAACTGTCACTAACGCTAAACAAGACTCAGCCATTGGAATGAGTGTGTGCGCTGCTTAAGTAGTGTGTGTAATCAGTCCTTGACAATCCTCAGGTGGTGCGAGGGTAATCAGTCAAAATGAGGAAGCATGTGTGTGTGTGAGCGGAGTGCATGTATGAAAATGTAGTCCATGAATGGCCGATTTGTAGTCCATGAGTGTTTGTGATAATTGGTGATAATGGTCAGGAATGTTGGACCATTATTGCCTTTTTAGCATATAAGTAGAGAACACAAAATAGCCAGACAGTAATGTGTGAATTGTAGAGTGGGCTAAATAAAATAAAATAAAAACCTCAGTATTTTTTTAGTAAGTGTACTTTTTTGCTTTTATTCCTGCCATGATAAAAATATATTGTAACACTTTATTTTGATGGTCCATTTGAGAATTAGTCTGCTTAATATCTGTTGATACTGCTCATTCAACAGACATTTAACTGACTGTAAGAAACTTTGCAAGTACATGTCAACTTTCACTAACACTAACCCCAACCTAACAGTCTACTTATAATTTAATGTGAATCTGTTAGAATGTAGATGCAATGTAACTTAAATTTAACAAACGGACCATCAAAATAAAGTGTGACCAAATATATTTATAGAGCAACCCATATTCTGTTGTCATTAATATGTTAATAAACTTTAAAAGGCAGAACAAAAGCAACAAAGTTTCATTTAAAAAACATCTTGAATGATTATGAAAATCTTTATAATCTTAAAAATAATTTAGAAAAATAATTTGTTTATAATAATTATGATATGACGTAGTTCTGTAAACTTCCTACTTCTATGTTTATCCATCTGATTTTACAGTCGGTTTCTTTTGATCGCCTCGTCATTTTAAAGAATATTTCAAAGACAAACACATCAAGTATAAAAACCTTGTCAAAAGCCTGGCCCGTTTCGTGAGGTTTGCAATGCGGTGCCAGGCAAAAGTATAAATCAGTATTTATACACATGTATACTTTGCCGTTCACTTGAGTTGAGGTTTTCAATACAATACAGTGTTTTTTTTTTTTTGTTTGTTTTTTTTTTTCTGTCATCGTAAAGCACTTTGGTTAATGTTGGTTGTTTTTAAACGTGCTATGTAGTGTAAATAAAACTTAATTAAATAGTAAATGAAAACCTTATATATATATATATATATATATATATATATATATATATATATATATATATATATATACAGATATATATATACAGGGCTTAATTTGTTAATTTGGGCACCTGATTTTACCAATTCTCCCCAACCGCCCTCCTCCCCCACCCGCTGTTCACTTTTGCTTTCTTCCGCGACTCCCCAACCCTCTTCACTTTCCACCCCCCATCCCCCTCCCGCACTTCACTTTCGTCTGTTTATATATATATATATATATGTGAAGAGTTCAGTTGCAAAACCCTCTAAATCCATCAGACCTCTTTTCTTGTAACTGGGCATTTTCTATCAGGCTCCTCTGATTAGGTTCAGAAGTTTCATTTTATAGGTAAGAATAAGGTTTTTAGATAGTAAATAAAATACCATTTTTTTTATAAATGTCACTTTAGACAATTCTCTGTTTTTTAACAAGGTAAATTTTCTTTTGCATCCAACCAGCTAAATCCACTTGTGCTTTTTATGCAAAACCCTCTAAATCCACCTATTGAGACAAGACAGTGTAATTAATTGAAAAATCACTAAAGATGCAATTAGAGATTATTTGACCATGCAAACATAAAACACATACACAAACTGTATATTGTATAATATATACATACTGTATAATATCCTGATATTAAAAATACATCTGTCAAGTAAGCGGCGGTTCATTCCACTGTGGTAACCCCTGATAAACCAGGGACTAAGCAGAAGGAAAATGAATGAATGAAATCTGTCAAGTGCATTAATCAACAACATTAAACTTGACGTTAATTAAATCTTAACAATCTGTTGTCATTTGGATTTGGATTTATTGTAAATAGAGCATTGTAAACAAGCTTGTTAGATTCAAATAATATAGTGTAAAACATTGCGAAACATCAATATCTGTGCATTGTCCATTACTAAAAAAAAATTAAAATTTATTGAAGTAATATAATTAATGTATAGTTTTATACATGATATTTATCTTTTAAAACATAGCTTACATTAGCAAATAAAACACAAGGTAGGCCTACTGTGCAGAAAAGAGGATGTCTCTCAGAAGCTGTCATTTATTCATCCTCACTATACTCAAGATCTTGGACTCTTTTTCGTCTCTTGTTTATCCTCATAGCATCCATGCAGGATAAAAGAACAGCATCTTAACTTCATCTTTCGTGAAATGGAGTTGCCGTTTAACGTATAGTAAATCGGACTCATTCAAGTAGCGACACTGCGCAAACAAGTGTTATGAATGCATGCTACACTTCCAACTGTACTGTGTGTTTTCTTTTTCTTATAATGCACGGAGTTTTGAGGTAAGGGATGTTTTCATTTGCCATTCACTGACAGTCTGACAGGCTCATGCAGCTCATCAAACTCCGTCTTTTAAAATCGAAATCAAAAGCAGAATAAAACAGTCTCCTCATAAAAGCCGGCATATCAGTGAGCTGCTACATTGAAAACATATTATTCGATTCGTGTCTTCTGATTGGTTCTCTGGATATTGGTTCTCTGGATCTTTTGCTGTCAAAGGCAAGAGGCGTTAAGCGGCTTTTGCATACAAACTGTTATTTCTAAAGGCGCTGACGCTGTGATTTAGATGATTTCAAACAAAACTATTAATTGAACATGTACTACGTGCCTAAAGCATTCACTCAATGTCATTATCTCATTTTTGGCGGAAATGGCGTTTAGTGGTTTTTGCATCTGAACTTCAAAATTCTTCAAAATGCGCCACACATTCTCTATTGGGAACAGGTCGGGACTGCAGGCAGACCAGTCAAGTACCTGTATCCTCTTCCTTCTTAGCCAGGACTTTGTAATGTGCGCAGAATGTGGTTTCGCATTGTCTTGTTGAAATATGCATGGGCATCTCTGGAAAAGGAGGCAGCATATTGTGCTCCAAAATGTCTATGTACTTTTCAGCATTAATGGTGCCATCAGAGAAATGCAAGTTACCTTTGCCAAGTGCACAAACACAACCCAGTACCATGATAGGACCCTGTCTTTCGCACTTGTTGCCGGTAACAGTCTGGATGATTCTTTTCTTCTTTGGTCCAGGGCATACGGCGTCCATTTCACCCAAAACATACCTGAAATACTGATTCATCTGACCACAGTACATGTTTCCACTGTGAGATGGTCCATCCCAGATGCCTCAGAGCCTCCAGAGTTATTTGCGTTTTCCATACTGTCCCAACTTTTTCTGATTTGGGATTGTAGAATTGCTACAACTAAATATATTAAAAACTAAATAGAAAGTGTTCAACAAATGAAACCAAAGCTAGCAAAAGCATTAATGAAACGAACTAAAACTACTCAAATGGACAGAAAATTAAAAAAAATTGTATAAAAATAAAAACTATAATAATAACCTTGATGTGCATAATTATGTTCCAGTTTTCATGCATGAGCGCACAAAAGCAAAAGCCAAATGCACTCGTTCCCTGTTCTATTCTCGACTGCTTGCGCAGAGCAGATAATATAGAGGCTAATATGGTTGAAAATGGACAGGCTGGGGAAATTAGGAAAGGTCTAATGACTGATGTTATCTCTGTGCACTTTGAGAACTAGCAGTCAGTAATTAGAGCGGGTAAATTAGACCCCATTCAGGCTAAAGACTATCATTCACGCAGTGCTTATAGAACAACTCCTGAAGTGCATTATTTCTGCCTTTGGTCTTTGGTCCTTGTTCCCATTGAACATTCACCCAAGTCATGCATTTAGCCTGCAACACTTCTAGAGTGTGACTGCTTGGTTGACTTATTTGTTTACGTGTGCTTTTATGGGTGGTGAACTTTGACCCTTTATTTAAAGAAGGTAAATGTTGACTTTTAGTTTATATACTTTCTATAAGCAACACAGGCTCATTGTGAAAATGTACCTCCGCGGACGTTTCTGGAGAACGCTGTATATACGTTAGCGCGCCATGTACATCGGCGGATTTGATATGCAGAGAGGAGTTGACCATGAAGATGGGGGTTCGAGTCCGGTGAAGAGCGGTTCCAGAAAGCATGTAAGACAACAACAGAAACCAAAATATAAAACAAACAGGTGAATAGCAGGGTGAGAATGTGGTAAAATCTGAAAACGTGGTAAATAAATGTTTTTTTTTTTTAAATCAGACAAGGGTTTTTATTTTTTTGGATTGCTTTTGAAACGTGTTGGTTGTGTTTAGGGAAGTGGATGGGCGGGTCAATCAATAAAATTGGTTGGGTTTAGGGAAGTGGATGGGTGGGTCAATCGATAAAATTGGTTGGGGATAGGGTAGGGGGAGGGTGGGTCAGCCGATCAGTCAGTCAGAAAGGTTGTCAAAAAGTGAGTCAACAGAAGCCTCTGGTGGGTTTACGCGAGAACAGCAGGCACGAATGGCACTCGCGAGGGAAATTTGAGATTTCAAAAAGCGTACACATTAGCGAAAACAAAAACTGCAGAAAAACATGCCACCGGGACGTATTTCGCGGTCTCCAGAAACGTCCGTGGAGGTACGTTTTCAGAATGAGCCTGGGTTGTCTATAAGACATGTATTGTATACCTCAAGCTATTCCATTTAATGTTCAAGTGTAGGAGATTTGTGACCTTGGACTCCAAAACATTAAGTCTTTTAAGACATATATTTATTAAAATAATATTTTAGTCACTGAACATCTTTAGAAATAGAAAGATAATACATATAAATTCATGCGATATATGGCAAAAAGAAGCTACAAAGTACAAAATTTCAACAAAATATTCTATTTTTTAATATAATATATATTTTTGCTCTTTTTAAAATTTTTATTTAATATTTTTCACTAACAATTTGGGCTACTATATTTTGGACCCTTATCATAAGTTATTTTGTTATATAAGCTCCAGATTTGGCTTCAGTACTGGCTAATCTAATGTATAGGCACAAATATAATATTGTTAAGCATCCTATAGAAGATATGAATTTGTGGGGTGTACTTGTATATGCTGAGAACTGTATTTTTTCTAAATTGATACATTTGCAGACAGACACTCCAGAAAACCCATAGGAAAGGGTCTAAATTCATGAGACAATTTCTGTGACATTTATAAATGCCACAGATAATTGATTCTGAAAGGCTTTCAGAAAGTTTTTATAAACTAATATGTGGATATTTTGTGAAACTTAGCTCTCAGTTACTATAAATTGACCTTTGAAATGTTTTTTTTTAGGAAAGATTACTTTAATCAATTGATTTTAATTCAAAAGATTTAGCAGCCTGATCTCATGAGGAAATGTAAGGATTTTACATTTTGTCAGTTTAGTGGCTAATTCGTATGAATTTGTAGGAGTTCAGTCGTACAAAAATGAACAATTTTAAAAAAGGAGGCGTCATTGGAGGATGAGCAAATAGACCCTTTTCACTTTTCCGGGTTTCTCAGAAGTCATCATAGTTGGGAAAACTATGCGCAGTGAATACAACAAATAATTTTTTAAATCTTATTTGCTCAATAGAAGAAAAACTCCATGATGTTATACAAGTTTCAGATAAAGGGGAAAAAATGTGTTAGACTGATTATGGCAGCCAGAGGAGAGAATAACGTCAAATTTACTGTCCTGCCCCATAGACGCTGCATTAGAAATGCCTCGCACAAGCGGTAATTCGTTTTTTGTAATTTGAAGCAAAGATGATATAATGCATTCATAAATACACACAAATGTTTATGCATTAAAAAAAAAAGCTAAATATTAAAAACTTTCATGGATTTAAGATGCTGATGACCGTTAAACATAACAGGTATGTGAAAAGGGTCAATTGAACGAATGAGATCGTTCGAATTCATACGAATTAGCCACTAAATCAAAAAGTGACATATTGCTGTGAGATAGCGTTGGATTCAAAAGATCCTCTGAATGTGACATTTGAAGTTCAAGTGAAGAGTGGGGGTGGCGCAGTGAGTAGCAATGTTACCTCTCAGTAAGAAGGTTGCTGGTTCGAGCCTCAACTGGGTCAGTTGGCATTTTGCATGTTCTCCCTGTGTTGGCGTGGGTTTCTTCCGGGTGCTCCGGTTTCCCCCACAAGTACAAAGACATGCGCTATAGGGGAATTGGGAAAGCTAAATTGTGCGTAGCGTATGTATGTGTGAATGGGAGTGTATGGGTGTTTCCCAGTGATGGGTTGTGGCTGGAAGGGCATCCGCTGCGTAAAATATATGCTGAAAAAATCGGCGGTTCATTCTGCTGTGGCGACCCCATATTAATAAGGGATTAAGTTAAAAAGAAACTGAATGAATGAATAAAGTGAAGAGTAAGTAAATGATGACACAATTCTTATTTCTAGATAAACTATCCCTTTTTAAAAGTGAGTAAACTCAAAGCCTTAAAAGTATTAAGGGAAAGAACTATGTGCAAATTCTAAAACATAATTGAACTATAATTAATAATTGAACAAATGCTGTATTCTGTGTAAAAAAAAAAAAAAAAACAAAAAAAAACGATTTTCAGAAATAAAGAAATGAAAGTTCTCATCTGGCCAATATATCTTTTCCAATGGTTCATGTTTGTACTTTTTTGGGTATGAATATGTTTTCTTTGCTTGTTAATCTTTACCCATTAGCAGGGGTTCTGCATTAAAATTTAAATTCTAAAGGCCCATGCACTTTGAAGGCCCCTAGACATCTGTTTTATTAAGTATTAGGGGACCCTACTTTAAATATTCTTTCATATAGCCCAAAATTGCTAGCACCTGTCAGTAGGGTATTAATACAACATAGGCTCATTCTGAAAACGTAGCCCTTTGTATTTCTGGAGATCCTGAATTATGTAGCCAGAGCATCACAATCTCACGGCAATTCGTAACTTTTTGATTTAGTGGCTAATTCGTACGAATTCGTAAGATCTAATTCGTACAATATAGTACGATTTGCTCATCCTCCAATGACGGTTGGGTTTAGGGGTGGGGTTTGGTGCCACGCCTCCTTTTTAAAATCGTACAATTTCGTACGACTGAACTCGTACGAATTCGTACGAATTAGCCACTAAACTGTCAAAACGTAAAATACTTACGTTTTCTCGTGATATCAGGATGGCCAGAGGTACGTATGTCTTTTTAAACAAACACTACGGGGTGGTATGATGCCTTTTCTTTTCGCACTTACCAGCTGATCGCTTACCTCTGTATGGATGGATTTCAGAGAAGTGGGTGAGTGAGTGGGTGAGAAGTGGGTGAGTGGGTCAATCGGTGCTTCTTAAAATGATATTGATTGGGTTTAGGGAATGGGGAGAGTAGGTAAGTCAATCGGTCAGTCAGTCAGTCGACAGTGGCCTCTGGTGGATTTACGCGAGAACAGCAGGCGCGAATGGCACTCGCAAGAGAAATTTGAGATCTTAAAAAGCATCCACAGAGACCTCTGGTGGATTCGCGAAAACAAAGACTGCAAAAAATGTAGCTCCTGGCGTATTTGACACTCTCCAGAAATGTATATAGGGGTACGTAATCAGAATGAGCCTTGGTTGTATCAATATGAACCGTTTAGGTAAAAATAATGCACAGTAAAAAATATCCATAAATTAGCCGTTTTTTGTATTCTGTGATTTATGCTCACCCAACCCCCCTCTATCCCCCTATCATTTATGCTTTTGAATTGCATTATGGGAACTTGATCGTTCTTGTAACAACTTTTAACCTTAAAAAGTTTGAAAAAGTAACTTTTATGAGCATTTTTAATAGTTTAAAGTGATATATTGTCTGGGTTTGTGTTGTATATTGTTACAAAAACTTTGTAAAAAAAAACTGCCAGTACATTTTTTGATTTGTTATAGACTTATTTCTCTATATAATATTTCTTATACACTGTAAACTGCAAAGTTTACAAAATTTTCGACATCAAAAGTCGACAGAGCAGAGCTCAACATGCCATAGTGCAATTCATAACCGTAAATAAATGGAAAACACTTGTGAGTCACAAAATACAGAAACTGTTAATTAACAGATCTTTTTTAGTGAAAGCTGTGATCCCAGTGATAGCTTGTGTACTTTTTTTTCTGAGAGTGTTGTAACAGCCTAACTGATCTCTGTCTGATGTAGCTCACAGACTGACGTCTCCATCTCGTCATAAAACCTTGAACAGTCAGTCCACCTTCATCAGAAGCAGATCATGTGCCGTATCCCAGTATTTATAGATTCTGCGCTGGACTCTATATATGCAGATTGAGCAGCAGCTGACCTGCCCTGACCTTGCCCAGACGCCGCCCTTCCCTGGAGCAATGACAGCTTCCTTCACACTTCTGATATACTCACTCTCCATCATTCTCTCTTTCTTTATTCATCTTTATGCGTTCTTTTTGTTAGAACTCCTCTGCTGCTCCCCCTTTTCCTTTTCTCTTGATTGAAGATTACCAAAACAAACTGGCATGGAGGCAAATTCATATATTAATATGGGATGACACGGTGGCTCGGTGGTTAGCACTGTCGCCTCACAGCAAGAAGATCGCTGGTTCGAGTCCTGGCTGGGCCAGTTGGTATTTCTGTGTGGAGTTTGCATGTTCTGCCCGTGTTGGCGTGGGTTTCCTCCAGGTGCTCCGGTTTCCCCCACAGTCCAGAGACATGCGCTATAGGTGAATTGGGTAAACTATATTGGCTGTAGTGATTGTGTGTGAATTAGTGTGTATGGGTGTTTTCCAGTACTGGGTTGCAGCTGGAAGGGCATCCGCTGCGTAAAACATATTCTGGAATAATTGGTGGTTCATTTCACTGTGGTGACCCTTGATAAATAAGGGACCTAGCCGAAGGAAAATGAATGAATTTTGATTTTACACATAAGTCATTCTCTTTAATCATAACTAAGCTTCTTTACTTCCTTTAAATGATTATACTGCATCTCCATCCCTCAAATCATCAATCCTTTCATGCACCCTTTAATCAAACTTCATCTACTGCACATTCATCCTAATATAACTCTAATATATCCCTTGTCATAACTCCTCTCCTTTATTGCGCTGCCTTTCTTTTCGTTTTATTTCCTCCTCATGTCCTCTATTGCAGTGGTTCCCAAACTTTTTTTGCCTAAGACCCCCTTTTCCCCAGGAAAATATTGTAAGGCCCCCCTCAACATTTAATGTTATTATTGCTCATATACGTTTGCAGTAAGGATGACAACAATGTTGTTTTCAAACAAATGTATGTTTATTACTTTGTGTAGATATGAAGAGTTCAGATGCAAAACCCTCTAAATCCATCAGACCTCTTTTCTTGTAAATGAGCATTTTCTAGCAGGCTCCTCTGATTAGGTTCAGAAGTTTCATTTTATAGGTAATGAAAAGGTTATTAGCTAGTAAATAAAATAACTTATTTTTATAAATGTCACTTTAGACAGTTCTCTGTTTTTTGACAAGGTTAATTTTCTTTTGCATCAAATCAACTAAATCCACTTGTGCTTTTTATGCAAAACCCTCTAAATCCACCTATTGAGACAAGACAGTGTAATTAATTGAAAAATCACTAAAGATGCAATTAGAGATTATTTGACCAAACATAAAACACACACACACAAACCACCTGATATTAAAAATACATCTGTCAAGTAAGTGGCGGTTCATTCCACTGTGGTAACCTCTGATAAACTAGGGACTAAGCAGAAGGAAAATAAATGAATGAAATCTGTCAAGTGCATTAATCAACAACATTAAACTTGACGTTAATTAAATCTTAACAATCTGTTGTCATTTCTGATATTTGGGATTTGGTTTTAATGTAAGTAGAGCAGTGTAAACAAGCTTGTTAGATTCAAGTAATGTAGTGTAAAAACATCAATATCTCTGCATTGTCCATTATAATTTATTGAAGTAATATAATTAATGTAAAGTTTTATACATTATATTTATCTTTTAAAACATAGCTTACATTAGCAAATAAAACACAAGGTAGGCCTACTGCGCAGAAAAGAGGATGTCTCTCAGAAGCTGTCATTTATTCATCCTCACTATACTTAAGATCTTGGTCTATTTTCGTCGTTTGTTTATCCTCATAGCATCCATGCAGGATAAAAGAACAGCATCTTAACCTCGTCTTTCGTGAAATGGAGATGCTGTTAAATGTAGCTATAGTAAATCGGACTCATTCCAAGTAGCGACACTGCACAAACGTTATGAATGCATGCTACACTTCCAACTGTACAGTGTGTTTTCTTTTTCTCGTAATGCACAGAGTTTTGAGGTAAGGGACGTTTTCATTTGCCATTCACTGACAGTCGGACAAGCTCATGCAGCTCACCAAACCTTATCTTTTAAAATCTCCTCATAAAGCCAGTGTGTCAGTGAGCTGCTACATTGAAAACATATGATTCGATTTGCGTCTTCTGATTGGTTCTTGGGATATACCGGCTTTTGCTGTCAAAGGCAAGTGACGTATAGCGGCTTTTGCCAACAAATTGCTATTTCTGAATGCGCTGACGCTGCGATTTTAGATGATTTCAAACAAAACTATTTGTTGAACATGTACATGCCTAAAGCATTCACTTAATGTCATTATCTCATTTTTGGCAGAAGTGGCGTTTAGCGGTTTTTGCATCTGAACTCTTCATAAGTTTATGCACAAATAATAGCCTAATGTAAAATATAAAAGCAAAACATCAGTAGGCCATTTGTAACTGAAAAACATAAGCCTTTGGCTCTATATTGGTTGCCAATCAGTTGCCAATTTTTTTTAAGAGTCTTGTCAGTCTAGCTGTGTCGTCCCTCATCTCATTTTGAGTGTGTGTCTATTCTTTTGCCTTGCGCTCAAAAAATGTGATGGGCTTGTCGCATTATCAGGAGTGAGTCGTCTCCATATGTCTTATTAATTTGGCCTTATGCATTCGTTAGCAAGAACTTTAGCGTAGATAATGCACTGTGGCTGGGTCAGGGACTCTTTGCTTCGAGAAAATAGAATAAAACCATAGTTCAGGTAACTTTCCTGCACTGAAAAAAATTATTCAAAGATGATTTCTTGGATTTACTCAATTTTTTTACGTTAAGGGGTTGTAAACAATTTATTTGGGCTGAATTTAAACAAACAAATTAAGTTGAGCATTATTAAATTTAATTTGTTTGTTTAAATTCAACACAAATAAATTGTTTGCAACAGTTTTGCAGACATAATTTTTTTCAGTGTGGTATGTCCTGCATTTCGTGTTTTCAGTATTCCTAGCGCTGCGACCCGAAGTGTTTGGAGCTTCCTCACCTGGGTCCAGTATGCTTGGGTCATTAGTATTAGCTGCTGAAGGTGAATCAGTGAGACTCTCTCTTTTTTGTGGAGGACGAATTACAAATTTGTCAATTTTTTTAGGTCAGCCAGGTAATAAAAAGAACTCAGGCAACATGATCGTTCTCCTAATTGTCCACTGCTAAAAAAATGTACAAATATTTCTAAATAATAATAGTTTAATAACTCACTTCTAATAACTGATTTTTTATCTTTGCCATGATGACAGTAAATAATAATTTACTAGATATTTTTCAGGATACTAGTATTCAGCTTAAAGTGACATTTAAAGGCTTAAGTAGGTTAACTAGGCACGTTCGGGTAATTAGGCAAGTCATTGTATAACGATGGTTTGTTCTGTAGACTATCAAAAGAAATATTGCTTAAGAGAGCTAATATTAACCTTAAAATGGTGTTATAAAAATAAAACAAATAAGACTTTCTCCAGAAGAAAAAATATTATAGGAAATGCTGTGAAAAATTCCTTGCTCTGTTAAACATTTTTTCTGAAATATTTGAAAAAGAAAAAGGAGGGCTAATAATTTTCACTCCAACTGTATATAATCATATTATCCTGTTTAGCTTCTTTACTGCACTTCTTTTACACAAATTTAAACCTTCTTTATCATAACTCTGCAACTTCACCCCCTTTACTTTAATTATAAACTTATCCTATTACACTTTGATTAATTAATTATTTCACCCGAAGTCACACCGTGCCAAATTCAGCATCCCAAATTCAGACAGCCAACACAGGATTCCACTTGTTCTGAAAGCCTTTTTCGATAGGTTATCTTCACAATTTATTATGAAATAGCAGTCGAAATAGGACAAATGAGCTCATATAGGGGACCTATTCTGGAACTTTTTCAGTGAGGGGTGGGTCTTTTGAACCACCCGAATCCCCTCTGGCTACGGGCCTGCACTGGAGCATTTGAAAGCCGTGTCTATCAGCTGATCCATCAGTGGGTTGCTAGCTTTTAAACGCTCCACGGTTTCAGTGTAAGCACTTGGTAAAGAGCGGTGAATCAATGATCAGTGGAGCCAATCACATATAGTTGAAGTCCTCCTGAATTATTAGCCCCCCTGTATATTTTTCCCCCAATTTCTGTTTAACGGAAAGAAGATTTTTTAACATAATAGTTTTAATAACACATTACTAATAACTGATTTATTTTATCTTTGCCATGATGACAGTACATAATATCTTACTTGATATTTTTCAAGATACTTCTATACAGCTTAAAGTGACATTTAAAGGCTTAACTAGGTTAAATAGGTAAGTCATTGAATAACGATGGTTTATTCTGTTGACAATTGAAAAACAATATTGCTTAAGGGGGCTAATAATACTGACATTAAAATGGTTTTACAAAAATTAAAAACTATTTTTATTCAAGCCGAAATAAAACAAAAAAGACTTTCCCCAGAAGAAAAAATATTATAAGGAATACTGTGAAAAATTCCTTGCTCTGTTAAACATCATATGGGAAATATTTGAAAAAGAAAAAGGAGGGCTAATCATTTTGACTTTAACTGTATATAATCATATTATCCTGTTTAGCTTCTTTACTGCACTTTACTGCGTCTCTACCATAACTCTGCTACTTCACCTCCTTTCCTTTAATCATAACTTTATCCTATTACACTTTGATTCACAGCCTCACGAGTTCCACGCTCTGATTCATCTCCGCTCCGTCTTTTTTCTGTGCTCATCTCTGCTCGCCTCCTCTTCTCCACCGTTCACATCTTTACTTTACTGTACTGCAATGCAGCAGAGCGGAACTGGGCGCAGCACAGAGAACCTGAGAGACCAGCCCTCCGTCAGCTCTCCTGCACTGGCGAAGATTCGTCTTAATCACACCGCACTGCCTTTCTCTCTCTCTCTCCTTTACTGCACATCAGACATGCAGTCGACACTGGAGGAGTTTAGTCTGAAACCGAGACTGATATTGATTTATAGATATGTGCATCAAATGCTCTAAAAACAGGACACTTCCACAAAATTTCACATACTTGTCTTTGGCGGCAGGGGAATACTGTAGCATTGAAATTCTAGGATTAGTTCACCTCAGATTGAAGTCTTTATCTTTAGAACAAATAAGAAAACAGTTTAATGAAATCGGAGAAATCCCAGTCCTGAAAGTAGAACTCACATAAAGTAGAAACTCACATTTCTACTTCAAAATATTCGTTAAGAAACTTTCTTGAAGATTAGCAGAAGTCCAGAGTGTTTGGATGATGAAGGGGAAAAAATTACTTTTATTGACATTATTAGAAGTTGATTTTTAGAAAATTGAAACTATAATGTCTGTTTTGTTCATGTAAAAGTGCAAAAAAATAATAAAACTCTTCTATTAGTTATGCAGCTGTGTATAAACAAAGCCAAGTATGCTTAGCCTAATCTCACGAGAAAACGTAAGTATTTTACGTTTTGTTAGTTTAGTGGCTAATTCGTACGAATTTGTACGAGTTTAGTCGTACGATTTTAAAAAGGAGGCGTGGCACCTAACCCCACCCCTAAACCCAACCGTCATTGGGGGATAAGCTAATCGTACTAAATTGTACGAATTAAATCGTAAGAATTCATACGAATTAGCCACTAAATCAAAAAGTTACGAATTGCCGTGAGATTGTGTTGGTATGCTTAACTCAAATTCTTTGAAACTCAATATGGACAAAACTGAGATCATTTTTTCAATTGTTTTTTGTTATTTATTTATTTTTTATTATTTTAAAGGGGATTAGCCAACTAAGGTTGCAAGTTGTGTCGTTACAAACATAGTTCGTTGATTTGACATTTCCCAAATCCGTCATTCAGATGAACATTTGCAAACTGTGTCTCTGGAGCTGTAGTTAGACAAATAGTTCTTGGCTGTGTTCTATTCCCAGTTACATCTCCGCCCCTCCCCCCTACACCCTATTTATTTAGAAAATTCTAACATATAAACTTAGAAGGATTTTTTTTTAAAGCATTAAAGTCATCTGTCTTAGGTGTAGTCTGCTTTTAGAGTATTTTTGCTGTTCAGTTTTAGCGATCTTCATGTTTACAATTGCGTTCCCTTCGCAATGCACTTTGAAAACGTTTATTTTAAACACCGCCATGGCTCATGACAAAAGCTATAAGTGACCAATTATTTATTATTATTTAATCATCATCATCATCATCATCATTATTATTAAAGTAGGATTTATTTCATTTCCTAATAAATAATAAATATTAAATTTCATTTCTTAATAAATAGCCTCATTATTTATTTATTTATACGATTTATATATAATATTAGAATATGTGTTAGCTTTTGTAAGTGGTTTTATGTTAATTTAGAATACAATATGTAATATTTTCAATAATATTTGTAAAGGAAACATTGGGTCTACATGTGCCATTAACACATATTTCAATTAATATGGAAAGCGAGTGCATGTTATTACCAAAACTAATATTGTTTTTTTTTTTTTTTTTTTAATGTGTGTGCGTGTAAAACAATATAATTTGTACAAAAAAATTATAGGGTTTTCTCTAAAAAAAAAGTGGTTACCACCTCATTTAGAGCATCATTAAGTGCTTCCTGGGACCCACTGACTTCCATAGCAATTGTTTTCCTACTATTGAAATCGGTGTGTGTACCAACAACCAGCATTCTCTGAAATATCTTCTTTTCTGTTATAATCAGAAGAAAGAAATTCATAAAGGTATAAAACTGAAGGAGCCAGATATTCCTCAGCAATCATCTGGGAATAAATGACTTTCAACCTCTTTTGGGTGACGACGCGGTGGCGCAGTGGGTAGTGCTGTTGCCTCACAGCAAGAAGGTCGCTGGTTCGAGCCTCGGCTGGGTCAGTTGACATTCCATGTGGAGTTTGCATGTTCTCTCCGTGTTCGCGTGAGTTTTTTCCGAGTGCTCCGGTTTCCCTTAAAGTCCAAAGACATGTGATACAGGTGAATTGAGTAGTCTAAATTGTCCGTAGTGTATGAGTGTGAATAAGTGTGTATAGATGTTTACCAGAGATGGGTTGCAGCTGGAAGGGCATCTGCTGCGTAAAGCATATGATGGATAAGTATGTGGTTCATTCCACTGTGGCAACCCCAGATTAATAAAGGGACTCAGCAGAAAAGAAAATGAATGAACTTCTTTTGGATGGATATGTTTTTTCCAGAGTCACTTCTGGTGTAAATTTGTCATTAAATTAATCAAATGTGAAATAATTCACAAGTCTTCGATGCGTTTGCATTCTCATAGGGAAGAAAAGTCACAAGATGTCTTGCGTCTCAGTTGTTCTTCTAGATTTGCAAGGATAGTAAATGGAAATCAAGTCAAATTGGGCTTCTCAGAATCTCCTGTGTCTTTGATTATTTTCCCAGACCAAATACCCCACTATTCTACGCAAATGAATGTGAAAAGGTTATTATAGTTTTTCTTTTACAAAAATATTCACTTCATTTTTTCACTTAAATACTTTTTCAGCATTTGAAATGTTACATTCAACATGTTTCTTGCCATATTATGTATTTAATATAGGACATTTTGTTGCAGTTCAGCTGACATATCAATGTACTGCATGTGCTATAAGTTTTGCAAAGATAACAGTCAAATTTTAAAATGAGCTAACAGAAAAAAAGTGTAAATGGGTGAACTATCCTTTTAAACCCAGTACTGTGCGACCCATATTTGATTGGGCTGCTATTTTAAATACCTTTTTACCCAACATAATAATTTAAAAATAATAATTAAGAAAAGTTGATCTTCCTCATGCAGACCCCTGCATGCAATTTGACAATTACTAGTTGAATTATTTATAATAGCCCACACACTTTTGCTTCCTTTGTTGAGAAAAGTAGGCAGCATATACTGCACAAGCACACTGTGTGAACAGTAGACTTGCTAACTTTGTTATGGACCCAAGGGATTTGATTTTAGCTGTAAATTGGGTGCAAGGCACCGTGAATTGCAAACTGAAAGAAACTAAAAGCATATATCTGCAAAGAACATAAAGGTCTGTGTTGCTCCACTATAAAAGGCCTTTTTAACAGAGATCTTAAAGCCCTGTGCAGTTATTATCTAAACGGTGCTTCTGGCGTCGATAAGAGGATCAATTGATTTCATCACAGCGAATGCTCTGAAAGTACAATCCGAGCGCAGCCTCCCAGCTTGAGGAATGATGAAACGGATTGAGGTCGGCCAAGAAGCGGGAACGCAAAACCATCTGATTTCATGGTGTAATCACAGTTGAGAATATATCAATTTATTCTAGGCACAAAAGAAACATGGAAAGGTTGGTGAGCGGTTGCTGAAGATCTTCACTTGATATAAAGAGATGTTTAATCACTGTAAAAAATAGAAATACCACATAAAATTAGCTCTAAAAATACCCATACAATTTTCTGTTTATTTTTGTTGTGATTAGTTTTTTTAATTATTATTATGCTTTTATATTGCATTATTGACTTACTCTGAAAATGTATCGATATATACATTTTTGGAGAGCGCCAAATATGTCCCAGGAGATACGTTTTTTTTAAAGTTTTTGTTTTCGCGAATCCACTAGAGGCCACTGTGTATGCTTTTTGAGATCTCAAATTTCACTCGCAAGTGCCATTCGTGCCTGTTGTTCTTGCGTTAATCTACCAGAGGCTGCTGTGTACGCTTTTTCAGATCTCAAATTTCACTCGCTAGCGGCATTCACGCCTGTTGTTCTCGCATTAATCCACAAAAGGACACTGCTGACTGACTGACCAATCGACTGACCCACCCTCCTCCTTCCCTAAACCCAACCAATAGTGTTTTCAAAAGCACCAACTGAACAGCGCTCACCCACTTCCTTAAACCCAAACAACAGTTTTAAAAAGCAGAAAAAGAAACACCCTCGCCTGATTTTTACCACGTTTTCAGATTTTACCACATTCTCACCCTGTTATTTACTTGTTTATTTTATTTTTTCTCTTGTTTTTTCTTGTTGTTTTTGTTTTTTGGAACCGTTCTTCACCAGACTTGAACCCCGTCGTCTTGGTCAACTCCTCTCTACGTCTGAAGTCCACCAATGTACATTGCTAGCGACTGGACAAACAGGTAACAGCGGGAAAGCCGTCCATATGGAGGTAAGCAGTCAACTGGTAAGCACGAAAAGGAACGGCATCATACCACACCGTAGCGTTCTTTATAAAGACTAAATGCAGCCATACGTAGCTCTAAGTACATAATTGACAATCTCCAGAAATGTATATAGGGCTACATTTTGTGAAAGAGCCTATGTTGATTATGGAACCATGATCTTTTCTTTACAATTAGTGCAGTTTAAAAGTTTGAAATAGTGACCTTTATTGACATTTTTAATAGTTTAAAGTGATATATTATCTGGATTGATGAAATTATGGTACAAATTAAAGTCACTCAAAAATGACATTTGCTGTTAGATCAGTCTACGTATTTAAATTGAGCTAAAACAACACAATTCTTGAGTTTTTAGCGAGACAACTTCATTTCTTTATGTTCAACCCACTTAAATTTGTACAAAACTAATAGGTTAACTTAATTCCTTCATGTTGTCCCAACACAAATCATCTGTGTGAAACCCAGCACTTTCTTCTTCTTTTTTTTTTTTTACAACATTTACAGTTATTTTACACTTATACTTTTACACTTTATACTTTTTTGTTTTGTTTCTAGTCCAAATATCTAAAAATTCTTATATCAAGAAGCATTTTCTAGACAAGCAAAACATAATGTCTTGTTTTCAGAAATAATATGTCAATATTAAGTGAGTTTTTCCTTAAAACAGGCTAAATAATCTGCCAATGGAGCAATCAAAATAATCCACCTTTTGAAAGGTGTTTTTCCTTTTGAAATAAGATTATTTTTCTTACCCCATTGGCAAATTATTTAGCTTGTTTTAAGAAAAAACTCACTTCATTTTGCCATATTATTTCTTAAAACAAGACATTACGTTTTGCTTGCCTATAGAAAATGCTTCTTGATATAATAATTTTTAGGTATTTGGACAAGAAACAATCTCTAAAAAACTATAAAAGCATTTTTTTGCAGTGTAAACATGTTAATTCATTCAAACTACTAAAATGCCAATAAAAGTCACATTGCTAAATGCTAAGTTTTATCTTTTAACATCAAAAGTGAACAGGTTAGAGATCAAGGTCCCATAATGCAATTAACAACCGTAAATATATGTAAAACACAAGTGAATCACAAAATAAAACTCTTAATAAATGGATATTTTTGACAGAAATTAGCACATTTTTCAGATCAGAGGATTTCACTCATTTACTATCACCCTGAAATGGCTGAGGCTGCCTAATTTGCATAAACGCAAACCGAATTAGCAACCGGGGATCTGGATGTACCTGCAGACTGCTGACTAAAGCGTTCAGTAGAGAAACAAAGAAATCCCATGCATGCATACATAATGAAAATCCTTTAATATTTTGCACATAGATATATATATATATATTCATATAATTATCGTTATAATAATAATAGCTGTAAGTCAAAAATAATAGTCATTATATGCATATAAAACTAATCCATTAATTTACTATATGTACTATGCTGTACTTTTGTATATAAAACGACATGAAGAAACACCTCTTTATAGCTTATATATACACTGTTAACGATTTTTGTAACGATTTTTACAGTAATTATGAACTGTAATTTACTGTAGGAGAATTATGCGGTATGTTACTGAACTTTAAAGTTGCATTGTGAAAATTACTGTATATTTTGCAGTACAGATACAATACTGTAAAGACATATAGAGCAAGATAAATGGCACTGTAAATGTAAATACAGTATTCTTGCTGTAACTGATTTACAGTAAGTTACCGGCGAATGGCTGCCAGTAAGTTACTATAGATTTTACTGTAAGTAATTGTTAACAGTGTACAGGAGCTCAGAGGGAAGGAATAATAAAGCCAATAAACACACACACATACACACATACGTACACACATGGAATCAGTGCAAAACACTGGCGAGGTTATTCAGTCACCGACAACATGTACTGAGTCCGTTTTGCTTTCCGTTGATGAACCATACAAGTTACGTAAAAAACGATCCAGGATATGCAAAAACTAGCAAACGTGATAGCGACGCTCCTTCCAGAGATGCAAAAGATGGACGATTAAGATATTTCAAAGAGCTTTGGTCAAAAAAGAAACTGCATAAATAAAGATCAAGGGCAGGGAAGCACCTTCAGAGAAGCCGCAGCATCGCGTTTCATGTGTCCTATTGCTACTCAGAATGATACAGATATAGCGGGAGAGAGCGATGGCTGGAGTGTTTGATTACCCAAACGCAGTACTGTTAAACATCTGTAAACCACAGGAGATATTTGCTGAATGTGGGTGGGTCTGTTTCTGTGGTTTGTACTGGGAGGAAAACATCCCGCGTCTCGCTCTAGTCCTCGTTGAAATGACTGCAGCAGAGGGTCCACGATGCCAACTGGTGTTATGACCGCTGAAATGGGGATAGACGGGTCGGCCATCATGTGTACGGCGAGGGGATGAAGTATCTGCCCGGCGAGCCTCTCTGTGCAAGGGTTTGGTCACGAGGAGCCGTCAAAACTGTGGAGACAGAATGGTTAGAGGAAAGCGGTGAGAATATATAGCAATGCAAATGGTGACATTATAAAGATCTCATGCTATCAGAATTGGAATGCTGCATAAATTATGCTGGGTTAAATATGTATAGTAATACTATTGTAAATACTACAGTGCTTTTTGAACCATAAGTGTATTATATACAGTTGAAGTCAAAATGATTAGCCCTCCTGTTTATTTTTTTTTCTTTTTCAAATATTTCCCAAATTACACTTAACAGAGCAAGAAATTTTTCACAGTATTTCCTATAATATTTTTTCTTCTGGAGAAAGTCTTATTTGTTTTATTTCGGCTAGAATAAAAGCAGGTTTTATTTTTTATAAACCATTTTAAGGTCAAAATTTTTAGCCCCTTTAAGCGATTATTGTGTTTTAATTGTCCTCAGAACAAACCATCATCATAAAATGATTTGCCTAATTACCCTGACTTGCCTAATTAACCTAATTAAGCCTTTAAATGTCACTTTAAGCCGAATACTAGTATCTTGAAAAATATCTAGTCAAACATTATGTACTGTCATCATGGGAAAGATCAAATAAATCAGTTATTAGAAATGAGTAGGCCCACACGGAATCTGCCCGCGCAGAATTCCACAGATTTTTTGCCCATCATTGATTCTGTTTATTTACTTGTGTAAATGTGTGTAAATGTATATTTATTCAGTTTTTAAATTAATTACAGTAATGTTATTGACTAATATGAAAATATTCATATGATTTATTTACAATACAGTTTGTAAAGTAATATTTTCTGTCTTTTAGTACAGATATTATATGAGAGACTTGCTTTGTTTACCAAAAAAAAAGTGGATCTAACTGGATTTGCATTGTAAACAATAAATAAAAGTTAAAAGGTATTATTTTTTATTTCATATTTTAAGGTTTTAGTTATGATACTCCTAAAATAATTCCGCATAAATCCGCAGATTTTTAACACAATTCTGCGCAGAAATAGCAAAAAAATGTCTGCAGATTCCATCTGGCCCTAGAAATGAGTTATTAAAACTATTATGTTTAGAAATGTGTTCAAAAAAAGTCTTCTCTCTGTTAAACAGAAATTAGGGAAAAAAATATACAGGGGCGGCTAATAATTCTGACTTCAACTGTATATTCAACGCTATGTCAAGTCAATTCATAACTTTTAGATTTAGTGGCTAATTCTTATGAATTCGTACGATCTTATTCATACAATTTAGTGCGATTTGCTCATCCCCCAATGACGGTTGAGTTTAGGGGTGGGGTTTGGTGTCACGCCTCCTTTTTAAAATCATACATTTTTGTACGAATGCAGTATATGCGGAAGGACTTTTAATTTGTGAGTAACCTGGGTTAAGCGCTTGCAGTGAACTGTATGCCATTACAAAATCGGCGCGTTAAAGGTCTGTTTTCTTTAAAAGTCAGCGATCTCCACTGGCTGAGTGATATCAGATATAAAGTGGCTCTCAGCTTGTAGAAGAAGCACTGCATTAAATTATATTTTTCCCCTCCATGTTTTTAAAATATGAACATTTATTTTACTGCAGTATATTCAATGTAGCTTCTGTGTTAGCCTGTCGATCCTGAAGGGCACATGCAAGTAAACGGCTTTTCGTCTCGTTTTACGCTTGAGCAACTATATGAATGCCAACGTTTATTTAACTGATTGTATTTTAATTACATTACAACATCGATGCTGTAAAAGGAACCGTATAAAATAAAAAAAGGCACGTTGACCGTTCACCGGAAGTTTATTAGTATGGGAAGAAACACTAGCTCCGCATATACCACCTATTAGCCACTAAACTGACAAAATGTAAAATACCTACGTTTCCTCGTGAGATCAGGCTGGTATATTATTATATTTCAACGCAATCTCACTACAATTCGTAACTTTTTTGATTTAGTTGCTAATTCATATTAATTTGTCCAATCTCGATCATGCATTTTAGTACGATTTGTTCATCTGCCAATGAGGGACCGGGTTATAGTGGGGTTTGGGGACACGCCTCCTTTTAAAATTTGTTTTCATGCACAAATATACGAATTAGCCACTATTCTGACAATACGTAAAATTGTTACTTTCATTGTGAGATTAGGTTGAATATTCACCACACTTTTTAATTATTACTGCTACATAATACACTCAAAAATGACACTTGCTGTGTGTTCAAATTACTTATTTACTTTAAGCTGAAACAACACAATTCCTAAGGATTTTGGAGCGGACAAATTTCATTGTTTTATGTTCAATCCACTTAAATTGGTAAAAACGAATAAGTTAACTTAATTCCTTTATTTTGTCTCAAAACAAATCGATTGTGTGGACACCCAGCATTTTATACAGTGTGTATAGTGAAATGATATACAAAATATTGTAGTATACTTTAGGTTTTACCTCTATACACTGTGGTATTTTCTAGTATAATAAACCCTATAGATAACTATAGTATTGGGTAAATTGTTTATATTATATATTTGTTGTTTTCCCAACCAAGGGTTGCACCTGGAAGGGCATCCACTGTGTAAAACATATGCTGGAATAGTTGGCGGTTCATTCCGCTGTGGTGATCCCTGATAAATAAAGGACTAAGCCGAAGGAAAATGAATGAATGAATATGTGTTAGCTTTTTGTAAGTGGTTTAATGTTTTACAATAGAATATATAATATTAATAATATTTGTAAAGGAAATATTGGCCCTATATATGTGCCGTTTGCATATACTTTAAGTAATATGGAAAACGAGTGCATGTTTTTACCAAAGCAAGCCTAATATTGGATTAAAAAAAATGCGTGTGCATGTAAAACGATGTAATTTGCACCAAAAAATTATAGGGATTTTCCTAAGTTGTTACTCCACCCTGTTTAAAGTGTCATTATGGACGTTTTACATGGTACAAACGATGGATCTGCGACAAAGAAACTACGGTTTTGGGAAACACTCGTCACTACATTGTTCTTTTCCCAAACGATGCATCATACTATGATAGTCACAAGTTACGTTGTTGTTTAGGAAACGCACCCCTGATTTCAATAGCCCTCCGTAAATGTGCAACACAATCTCACGGCAATTCGTAACTTTTAGATTTAGTGGCTAATTCGTATGAATTCGTACGATCTAATTCATACAATTTAGTACGATTTGCTCATCCGCCAATGGCGGTTGGGTTTAGGGGTGGGGTCAGGTGCCACGCCTCCTTTTTAAAATCGTACAATTTCATACGACTGAACTCGTATGAATTCGTACGAATTAGCCACTAAACTGTCAAAACGTAAAATATTTTTCGTTTTCCCGTGAGATCAGGCTGAAATGTGTCATCATTCACTAACCTCTGTTTTGTTCCAACCCTGTATTATTTTCTTTCTGTGAAGCAAAACAAAAAAAAGAGATCTTCAGGAAAGCTTTAGTAATTGGTTAAAGTAACATATATGGCGATTTGTACTGTCAAGCTCCAAAATACACAAAAGGGCACCATAAATGTAGCCAGTATGACTTGTGCTCTGTATTTCAAGTCTTTTTAAATAATATACGTTCACCTCAGCCATGCATTTTTGACTTTGACTTTGAATACAAGCCTATGACTTGAGAATTTCAAAAAAGGAGGAGATTTGGGAGCTTGACGGTATTTTTATCTTCGATTTTATTGTTTTACAAGGGGAAGAACATAATACAGGGACCTGAAGATGAAGGTGAGTAAATGATGACAACATTCTGCACAAAATGACAACTATTGCTTTGATCACAATAGGATTACACACATCATCATTTATATATAGATGATGGTGCCTTTACCACAAACAACAAGGAATTGGAGGGAAGGGGAAAAAATCAGCATTCAAATCTGGACATGGTGAGTAATCTCTATGGATAAACGTCCACCTTTAGGCTATTAAATATTAACAAAGCCATTTTATGCCCCTGCCAGGCAGCTTTACGAGATCACACATGGACAGGGTCACCTCTGCCGATGTATTCATACACATATGGATGCATACAGTACATGCATGGAGTGTGGTGACAGTGGGTTCTGTTTTGAACTACAGTAAGCTGTAAGCTCGCTATACTGTATATGTACTGTCTGCATTGGCAACTCCATTCTATGAGAGCTTTAAACCTGAAATGAAAACTCAAAAGGCAACACAAGCTCATCGGAAATAAGTGTCAGCCTACATTTTTGAGAAACTGCCAAAACTAATGATTTTACAGGATTTTTTAAATAAATCAGTTATTAGAAATGAGGTATTAAAACTATTGTTTAGAAATGTGTTGAAAAAAAGTCTTCTCTCTGTTAAACAGAAATTGGGGAAAAAATAAGCAGGGGAGCTAATAATTCAGGGGGGGGGGGGTGGTTGGGGGGGACTAATAATTGTAACTTCAACTGTATATACTACAATACAACATAGCTGTGTTTATAATTTCATAATCTATTTTGCATCTTAGGGCTCCGGTTTCAGTTTAATGAAGCACAGTTTCCCAAAAGAGATGCAATATAGGCAATTAAAGTAATGTAAAATCAAGGTAAATCTATGTGGCCGCAGTGTACTTTCTCCTACATTTGCTTTCGAAAACACTATTGGTTGGGTTTAGGGTTTACGAGAAGGAGGTATATCCGAAACGTACAGCAAAATGTACCCCAAGTAACGTATTTGAGATTCTTTAAAATGTAAACAGCACACTGTAGTGGATGTCATCTGAAACAGGCAACAAAACGTACTCAGAGGAATTTTACATTTCACAAAAATTTAAGCTAAGGCACACATACTGAGTTACATTTTAATATAACTTTCTACAGTAAGCTGTAAGCTCACTATACTGTATATGTATCTGTATTGGCAACTCCATTCTATGAGAGCTTTAAACCTGAAATGAAAACTCAAAAAGCAACACAAGCTCATTGGAAATATGTGCGTCAGCCTACATTTTTGTGAAACTGCCAAAACTGATAATATTTACAGGGACATATTATCGAAAAAAAATTATATTTTCACAACACCAATATATTTGCTTCAATACAACATAGCTGTGTTTGTAATTTCATTATTTATTTTGCAACTTAGGACTCCCCAAAAAGTTTGGTTTTCCCAAAAAAGATGCAATATAGGCCATTAAAGTAATGTAAAATCAAGGTAAATCTATGTGGCCGCTTTTCTCATACATTAGCTTTAGAAAACACTATTGGTTGGGTTTAGGAAAGGGTTTAGGGTTTATGAGATGACGTATATCTGTAACATCCTACAAAACGTAACCCAAGTAATGCATTTCGGATTTGCAGAAATATAAACAGTGCCCTCTAGTGGATTTGTCATCTGAAATGTGCAACAAAACGTACTCGGAATAACATATTTTACGTTTCACAAAATATATATTTTGAGTAACATTATAATATTACTTTCTACAGTAGGTGTAAGCTCACTATACTGTATATGTACTGTCTGCATTGGCAGCTCCATTATATGAGAGCTTTAAACCTGAAATCAAAACTCAAAGCTCATTGGAAATATGTGCGTCGGCCTACATTTTTGTTTAACATATTTGAATGTTTGCAGTTTCTGCACTGAGAAACATGATTTATTGGATTTAAAAACAATTTAAGGTAACTGTTTGCAAACTGTTTTGGGATGAATTTAACCAAACCATTTACGTTTAGTATTGTTCAACTTAATTAGTTCGTATATCATTTTTTGGGTTTATAATAACCAAAATCTTTTGTTGCTTTTCTCACTAATGATATTTACAGGGACGTTATTTTTTTTGATTGTATATTTTTTATTTGTTTTTCAAAAGTTAACAATACAGAACATCAAAACTAAACAACAAACAAACTAAAGTAAAACACACATAATGTATAAAATAAATAAATAAGTAAATTAAAAACAAATAAATAAAAAGGGAGGAGATACAGTATAAACCAGTGAAAAAAACTATTTTGTCAAATCAAATCATGTGGTACTGTTTTAATATAATTCAAAAATGGACTCCAAATCTTTTTAAATAATTCACCCTTTCCTCTCAAAGAGTATGTGATCTTCTCTAATGGTATACAGTTGCAGACTTCTGAGATCCACAGTCCAATCGGTACATCACTGTCTGTTTTCCATTTCAAAGCAATGCATTTTTTAGCTATTGTCAGCAACATTTCAGTAAGTTTAATAGCATAATTATGCTGGAGATTAGAATTTGTATAATTGCCCAATAAACATATCTCTGGATCCAATGGAAAATCAATTCTATGAATCTGTGATATGATATTGCACACTTGTACCCACAACACTTTCACTTTAGGGCACAGCCATGTAGAATGCAAAAATGTACCTTCTTCTATACCACATCTGAAGCAGAGGGGAGAAATACTGTTTTTAAATTTGTGTAATCTGGATGGAGTATAATAAAGCTGGTGTAAGAAATAAAACTGGATTAGTCTAAATCTGGAGTTCAAAGTTGAGGTAACCCCATCTCTACATAGCTGACTCCACAGGTCATTTTCTAGTGTTATTCCCAAATCCTGTTCCCATCTAGTTTTGGACTTATCAGAGTCAGTCAAAGAATGTCTTAGCATCAAAGCATCATATGTTCTTGAAATTACAGGGACGTTATTGATCAATAAATTATTATTTTTGTGCTGTTCCTTTCACAACAGCAAATATATACCACAAAACAAGATAACAGTGTCTATTATTTCATAATCTAATTTGTTTTCCTCACTAATCTATCTCCATATGGGCAACTTTTCTGGTGTAGTCAGTTTGCTCATCGCACACTTTGTAGTACGATGTTGTACTTGTCATACAGACAACCCAGGCTCATTCTAAAAACGTACCACTATATACATTTCTGGAGAGCTCCAAATATGTCTCAGGAGCTACGTTTTTTTGCACTTTTTGTTTTCGCGAATCCACCAAAGGCTGCTGTGTATGCTTTTTCAGATCTCAAAGTTCTCTCGCGAGTGCCATTCGCGCCTGCTGTTCTCATTAAAATTCACCAGAGGCCACTGTTGACTGACTGACCGACTGACTGAGTGATCAACTGACCCACCCTCTTCCTTTCCTAAACCCAACCAATAGTGTTTTCAAAAGCATAGATTGACCCACTCACCCCCTTCCCTAAACCTAACCGACAGTTTTAAAAAGCAAGAAAAAGAAAAGTCCTCGCCTGATTTTTAAACCATTTTCAGATTTTACCACATTCTCACCCTGTTATTTACTTGATTATTTTATTTTTTGGCCTTTTCCGCTTCCTGGAACGGTTCTTCACCGGACTAGAACCCCGTAATCGCGGTCAACTCCGCTTTGCGGCTAAAGTCCACCGACATTCGTGGCGAGCCACTGGGCGAACTGGTAACAGTGGTAAAGCCTTCTATATAAAGGTAAGCAGTCAGCTGGTATCCCAAAAAGAAACAGAAGCCATCGACGGCGTCATACCTCCCCGTAGCATTAGGTTTAAAGACGAAATGCAGCCATACGTAGCTCTGAGCATTTTTCATATCTCTGTCTTCATTTCTTTTGATACTTTGAAACTTTTCTATTCACTATCAACATTTCAGCATTTAGTGGAAATCCGACTGAGCTCCTTGCATCAGTAAAGGATTATGTATGCGATGCAGCCTTGGACTTTGGTCAAAATAAGGTTTTTTATAAGGCAGCATAATATAGCAGCCTACTGTTCTGGAATGGCCTTGGCATCAGGAGCACACCAGTGACGCCTAAAAATGCTGTCTACAAAGGCAGCTCACTAGGGTTTGGAACAGAGCCAAAGACACTCACCTGTCCCAGAGCTTCACGTTCCTGCAGTTGTTGCTGCAACATCCTGCTGATATCAAAGCTGCGAAGATTAAAAAAAAGAGTTTCGTAAGTTCTATTGCACAACAGTCATGTCTGGATGTACAAGGCCAAATTTTTCCTCATGGAATTATATTTAAAATGTCAGCAAGTACATTTTTGACTGTATGAAATCCATTTAGAAGTTCTTAAACAATGTTTTTTGTTTGTTTGTTTGTTTTAGATGCAACACTGCATTTATTTATGAGCTTTTTTGATACATTAAAAATATATTGATTTTGGCCCAATCCCAATTCTATTTTTGTACCCCTACCCCTACCCTTGTCCCTTGAAACAGAATGTGAAGGGAAAGGGCTTCAAAATTTACCCCTAAGAAATGGGACAGCACTATAGCACCTGCACACGTCATCAGAAGTCATTGTGATCTCTTGCTTCATAGGAGATCAGATGATCGTGACTGCTGTAGTTATTCCAGTTGCATTACTTTTTGGTATTCATCTTCAGGAAATTACTAATGTGGTAAGAAGCTCGTAACTGTACTTTGCATTTACACAGTGGCATAGCGCATAATGCAGGGGCCCCCCTGCACGGACTACTGACGGGGGCCCCTGTCAGAAATAATGCTCAGTATTGGGGGGGGGGATTATAGATTGCGAAATTTAATGGTTTTTATTTTAGCGTATTAAAAAAAACACACACAAACAGTGTTATGAATGTATTAAAACATATGTTTGTTTATTGTAAAAATTTGTAATAATGACAACAAAAAATTATTTGTCAATTTCCTGACTTCCGTGTGCAGCCATGCTGCCTTTATAGCTGGTGTATTCTGGTAAAATTTCATACTCCTTGGTTTCGAGTGTGCTCCAGAAAAATCTCCATCTAGCCCTTTCCCTTAGCCCTTCCCCTTAGGAAGCTTGAAGGCATAGGGCTAAGGGCAAGGGCTAGATAGCCCTTGAAACAGAGATTTTTCTGGAGCACACTAGAAACCAAGGAGTAGGCCAAGGAGGGTAGAATTGGGATTAGGCCTTTACCTTTATAATCAACATTCTGTTTAATTATTTTATGTTATTCCAGCAATTTTAGTCCAGCTGCATCATTTGCAGTGTTTCATGGGATGAAACTTTCATATAACTTTTAAATATTTCATAAGCTTACTTTTGTGTGCTGTGATCTGTGATACATCTGGGATGTTGTTGAGGGCATTGTGGCTGTATTTTTAGAAGAAATGGCCATAAAGGAATTTGTTTTACAGATGGAAATATTTTCTTGTTTTACTTTCATTGACATGTTAATAATAAAATGTGTCATTTTAAAAAATGTACCCAGCAGGCACACAACGTCATCAGACGTTAATATTAGGTTAGATTTAGGTCGTGAAGTCAGGTGACCAAAATTCAATGTCTAGCCAGCGTCTAAGGACAACATTATTTTGACGCCCAAAAATGACTTTGTGTTGGAAATCCAACAACAATGTTGTACAACATTAACGGCAAATGCTGACATTTATTCGTCAGGTATGGCAATCAAAATCCAATGTCTGATAGACATCATAGTGGTAACATGAACACATTGTCAAGCTTTAACATTATTAGATTTTTGTTTTTTTTATATATTTGATTTTTAGTTGATTTTAGGTTGGACGTTGGTTCTGACGTCAACTAAATTTTCATTTCCAAACAAAATGCAATGTTTCCACGACATTAGAGCTGCCAGATTAATCGAAAAAAGATCGCAATCTCGATTCGACCCTACACACGATCTTAATCCAGCTTTTCTACGATTCAGCCAACTATATTTTCAAGGTCAGGAGAGAAGCGTAAAGGTGGACGCACGAGTCTTCACAGCAACATGGACAGCAATGAGCAACATGGACACCTCCAAATGATGTTAAAAGTGTCACATACTGTATTTATAAGGTATAATTCAC
Organism: Danio aesculapii; assembly: GCF_903798145.1. Lineage (NCBI taxonomy): Eukaryota > Metazoa > Chordata > Actinopteri > Cypriniformes > Danionidae > Danio > Danio aesculapii. The sequence goes on from NC_079440.1 coordinate 8,884,962, forward strand.
CCAAAAATGGCATTTCTGTCGTAATGTAATGATGTAGCTGTGGCCACAAAATGACCCGTGAGCTGACGCACGTTTGTTTACTACCGATAGGACACGCGCGTACCTGCCATTGATGTCTGCTATAGTGAACAGAACCGGCATAGACTGTGAATAACAGCTAATAAAGTTGTAAATAATGTTCAGTTTGTTGCATGATTTGCATGTGTGGTTTTTTCATGTGTGACAGCATGTGTGGTTTTTTCATGTGTGACAGCAGCCATGAGCGCACTCGGCAGTGAAAGTGAATAGGCCCGCACATCATTTAAATTATCAGATCGCATTTTAGAGCTATGATTATGACAAGCACTTCATTTTTTTCTTTCATAGTGAAAACAAAGTGTTGTGCATGAGAATAAATGTTTACTGGGTCAGTATAACTACTCTAGCCTAAATAATGTTGAATATAATGCAGGAGGGAATCTGATAATCACATATGTTTGTCAAGCATGTCAAGCATATATCTCAAACATAATAATTCATCTTCAGAATTATGAACAATAATTAACAAACGGGACATATTTAGGGCTCTATTTTGACGATCCATGCTCAAAGTGCAAAGCGCAGGGCGCAAACGCATTAAGGGCGTGCCAGAATCCACTTTTGCTAATATAAGGACGAAAAAATCTGCTTTGCGCTGTGGCACATTGTCTAAAAGGGTTGAGCTTATTCTCTTAATGAGTTATACTGTAGGTGTGTTTTGAGAACAAACCAATCATCAGTTGCGTCGCGTCGCGTCGTAGTGCATTTTCTATTTACATGACTGACTTTGTAAGTGTAAAAACACTTCACTAGAGAGAAAACAGTTAAACAGAGCATCTACATCGCGAGAATGAGAGATGAGCCTCCTCATTGTTTACTTTCACTTTCACTCTCATGGATAGGGAAACTTCTTGTACGCACAGACATCCATTAGCCTATACATAATTAATTTCGTTTGTTAAGCTCAAATATTTGTTTCAAAACTATTTCTAAATTCAGTTCTAATTTCCAGCAAACGAATAAATGAACAATAATAACGAAGTGTGGTCAAACAACTGAGTTATATCCAAATACACATGCTATACCTCATATGGTCTAAAACCTAACAGGTGGGCAAATCTAAGCTTGTTTTTAATAAAACAAATATAAATATGCATATAATGAATAATACTGCTAATAATAATAACATTATACAAAAGCAAATTGTTATAAATAAACTGAAAAAGCCTCCCGAGATGAGGGCATGAAAGTATGGTTTTTATATTTATGTAGGCCAGAAAATAATGTTCTGGAATATTTTAATCCTTTATATTTATATCCTATATATATCCTTTTTATATCCTATATATCCTTAATATTTTAATTCTTTTTCATATGTAAAGATATTTGCTATTGCTGTACATCCTGTCTGTATCTGTATTAAGCAATGTGTAAGCGAGGCACATAACTAACGCGCTCTGCGCTGGACAATAGACCAACTTTGAACTGGTCTATAGAACAGTCTATTAAAGTTTCTCAAAATAGCAATGCACTAGCAATGCGCCTCCTTTTTTAGATCAGAACGCCTATGGGTGCACATATGAGCACAAATGCATTTGCTATTTAAACAGCGTGGCTCAAAACGACTCTTGCACCAAGCTGAAACTAGCAAACAACAATTGCGTTTCGCCTTGCGCCACATTGTGCCGGGTGTATGATAGGGCCCTTAAAGTCTGTTCAAGTCCATCGTTCAAAGTCTATACAAAATCTAGCATTTTAACCAACAGTAGACCTACACATAGGCCTAATTTTATTGTTGTTTTACCATATGTTTTAGAAATAACAATAATTATAGCCTATCATATTAACCTTTATTTTACATATACAGAATCGTGAGAAAATCGTGATCTTGGTTTTAGTTTTAAAAAATCTTGACTCTTATTTTAGCCAGAATCGTGCAGCTCTACACGACATCAATCTGACGTCATGTTGACGTCCTGTGCCTGCTGGGTAATAGCATTTTCAGTTAGTAGTCATGTGAAAAATTACCCCACACATATAATTAAAAATAAGGTATTTCGTTTTGATTATGGAAATCTGTTGTTGTTTTTATTTTTTTTTTAAAAACGAAAGATTACAAACTTGCTTACAAAAAAATGAATGGGGAAATACTCCCAGAATCAAAGCCAATAAAAAAGTAGGTGATACGTTTTTATTATAATTTTTTTAATTAAATTGCATTATTAATAAAAATATATATATTTGAATTAGTATCAGACTTTTTGAATTCACATATTTAAAAACAATTATATAATTTTATCAGATTCTTTGTTGTTTCTTTTTTATGTTTTATTGAATACTAAATATCTAAAGGAAAACAATTCAGAATATTTTCCCAAAACATGCAAGTAGCTGATTGCTGTTGTGCTAATGATGATTTATAACAGCTTATAGTCTTAACATTGCATTGTTGTGTAAACCCTCCATTAAAACAATCCTCAATCGCAGCAGACCCTGAATGTAAAGCATTAGTATACGTCTCTGGTCAACAGTGGTGTTGGTAAACTGTGATGTGGTTTGTGCACATTACAGAGAAGCCTGAGACTGAGGGTGGTCTGTAGGAAATAAGAGGCTGCTGACATTATTTGCTGCCCTCACAGTGCGTGAGCAGTTATTTTCTCTTTTTAAGGTTTACTGGCACACTGGAGACCACAGGCAAACCCTTCTGTTTACCTGCTTTATAGAGCCTGGCGACAACATTCTCTCCTGCATGCCAGCCCAGACTAATCCAACTGTGAATCTGTCTGCTTTTCCCATATGCCACCCCATCAAGCGAACACGCGCACACACACACACACACACACAAACACACACACATAGTGACAGGCCTCTGGGCTGAGAAAGCTCCCGCTGTGGAGACTGGAAATATGAAAGAGTAACAGTAAACAGTCTGATAATATTCACCAGCAGCAATATCTAGAAGGTAGTGCAAGGGTATATGAGGGTTTTATGGCGAAAAAGATTTATGGCCCGTTTCCACTGAGTGGTATGGTACGGTTCGGTTTGGTACGCTTTTATGGCCGTTTCCACTGTCAAAAAGCGTACCGAACCGTACCGTACCACTTTTTCGGCACCCTTTCGAAAGGGTACCAAACACGAGAAAGGGTACCAAAAGGAGGCGCCACACGCGCAGCTGAACGCTATTGGTTTACAGAGATACGTCATTCGCTTACGCATCAAGCCAAAATGAAAACAAAAAACCCGCCATGTTTGAAATACATAGCGAGAGATTAAAGCGGAATTATAAATACATATAATAACAAGCCATGGTCAATCTGGGCTGTACATCGTTATGGGTCAATGATGCCAAAATTCAGCACAAATTCATCAATTTCCCCTTTCTGGCTGTTCTTTCTATGAATGAATGATGTTAAAGCACTGTCCATGTGTGTTTCCTCGTCGTTTAGTAACGCTATATTTCATTGAACAACAATTAATCTATCAGGCTTTTTGGCTAAAAAAGGGAAGTCACGGTTTAATTTGTTATTATTAGATTATTTTTAAATGTCACCTAAATGAACTAAGCTGTTAAATGGTCAGCGTATGAGGCAGCTAGGCTAACCTAGCTTAAATTTTGATTAAATTATTTTCTAATCGGTTACATATTAAGTCGTGAATATACCCCTGTAATGCATACCAAAGTCCTATTTTGTCTGGCTTTCTCGGATATCTCACCTGTTTGCCAAAATTGACTAATATCCCTGAGAATGTCTGACACCGACAGATACATATTGTAATAGACGTGCCAGGCATGAAAACTTCACAGGCGTAGCAACAGTAACTAAGGAGGGCGGGGCTTAGCGAATGGTCAATAGCTATGTGTTCACACACCTATTTTTATGCCATATTTATGCCTATTTTAGACAATTTTTAGGTTAATATTATTAGCCCCTTATTCTGACTTCAATTGTATATATGAGCAATATCACACAAGCAGCAGTGTGATATGGCTTTACATCGGCACTAGTGGAAAGCGTGCGTTAGTGTCTCACTAGTGCATATATATATATATATATATATATATATATATATATATATATATATATATATATATATATATATATATATACAAAATATATATATATATATATATACAAAATATATATATATATATATATATATATATATATATATAGCCATATCGCACTGCTATGAGTGTGCTATTGTTTTTATACAACAGTTCGATTGCATAATCATGTATATAAATAAGAAAATCAAACATGGAGAGTCTCAAAAACCCTTTTGTATGTTTACATCTGCAGCTGACGTCAGGACAGCAGAAACCGTTGCCACTTCACAAACATCACTTTAGAGCTAGTATTTGAATGATTCTCTTGAGTGATATCTAAAGAGAAGAGTAAACAGGTGATTTGCTGATATTTTAAGATTATAAGGCTGAACGGCATGAAATGCCATCAGTCTAGAGACATTTCCCAGTATTTCTCTGTTACAATCGGGATATCACAATAATTAACCCCGAAAAAGCCAAAGCAACACAATCACTACCAGACTACTGTTGTGTTTGTGATAAGGAAAAACACTAAACACATGCGGGCATTTCTTCTTTCTTTCTGTTTACTGAACTAGTCTGCAGTAATGACAACAGGAGACTCATTAGACAAAAATAGATGGCCAACAAAAAAGGAACAGCGTTATACAAAGGGTGGCCAACACAAAATACATACAGTTGAAGTCTGAATTATTAGCCCCCCTGTTTATTTTTTTCCCCAATTTCTGTTTAACGGATAGAAGATTTTTTCAACACATTTCTAAATTTAATAGTTTTAATAACTCATTTCTAATAACTGATTTATTTTATCTTTGTCATGATGACAGTAAATAATATTTTACTGGATATTTTTCAAGACACTTCTATACAGCTTAAAGTGACATTTAAAGGCTTAATTAGGTTTACTAGACAGGATAGGATAATTAGGCAAGTCCTTGTATTACGATGGTTTGTTCTGCAGACTATCGAAAAAATATAGCTTAAAAGGGCTAATAATTTTGACCTTAAAATGGCTTTTAAAAAATTAAAAACGGCTTTTATTCAAGCCAAAATAAAGCAAATAAGACTTTCTCCAGAAGAAAAAATATTATCAGACATGCTGTGAAAATTTCCTTACTCTGCTAAACATCCTTTGGGAAATATTTAAAAAAGAAAAAAAATTCAAAGGGGGCTAATAATTCTGACTTCACCTGTACATTCCTGATATGTGAGTTCCATCTTACTACACTACAACATACAAAAGAGTGATATCGACTTAGAATGTCACTTAACAGTTTAATAATGATTTGATCGGCTGTAGTTTGTAGTTTTATGAAAGCTTTTCTCCTCTAAGGGCTTATTATGTAGTCTCTGTCACCATCTTGTGAATGGACAACGTCAACTGTCTTTACTCTGCTCAGTAGGACAGACCGATGGATGCCGACGCGCTGTCTCTCAGAAATTATAAATATTTTAAAATAGGCACTATTCTTATAAATAAACTGCATAGTTGTAATCTAAACAACTACATTCTCTCCTAAAAAAAGCCTTTAAAAAGTACATTATGTTGTCCAACAGCTGCAATATCTGTCAAACTTTAGTCCTCTGCTTGCCACTTGTGTGGGCAAAGTAATACTCAAAAGTGAAGAGGCTGTACGAGTTCTGATATTGCAGAATATTGCGCGGCTATCATCCAATCAGATTTAAGAACCAGACAGAACTGTTGTATAAAATATATATGATTTGTTTTATGCAGAGAAAATTGTTTAATATATACATTTTAGAATTGAATTGCAATGTAAACTGAAGATTGGTTCTCCCACTGCTCTATAGTGAGTTCAAACTGACATGCAACTTCAACCAACCCGCCCTCTCATTGGCAGGCTAATCGGATGTTAGCCAGCTTTCCAGCACTCGGACTGTTCAAAGTCATTCGATATGCATTCAGATAGACTGACGGCACATCCATTCTGTCTGAGCCGGCCTCCATTAAGCCGGCATCAATAGCGTTCCATGTTTCATTCAGCGCTTCTTCTCTTTTTTTCATCTCGTTATCATATTTGCTTCAGGCGTGCATGCGCAGTCGGCCATTAAAGATTCATGCCAGTCTGTGGACTTCTAAGAAACACTTTAGGAGGCTTCAGCCGACGTCCTGCCTAGTTTATCTGCCAACATTCGCAAGAATAAAGCGTGAAACTGCGCAGAAACAACCACAGGCTGAACTAAAAACCAATGTCCAAGAGAGAGAGAGAGAAAGGGAAACAGGCCCAGTGCTCTGATCAAACAGCAGATAATAAGAACGACAAAGAGCTTTAGGAATCTGCTCCACAAATGCTCAAAGGATGAGCACGGATAAGCATCCAATCAATATTTGGCGATAAAACAAATCAAAAAAGCAAGGATTTCCTGTATCACGCAATCGAGATTGGAGATTTTGTTACACAGGAGTATACGATGCATCTCACAAAGAGGCTCTGCG